>NC_043024.1:929597-977097 GCF_006345805.1 Octopus sinensis
GAAAAAATGCATTAAAATGTAAAAAAAATTATGGTAAATTTTTTTTAAAATCGTTGACTCATCGTAGACATTTTTAGAGAGTTATAGCCAATAAGTAGCAAAAAAATGCATTAAAAATGGAAAAGAAATTATGGTAAATTTTGTTTTTAAATCGTAGACTCATCGTAGACATTTTTAGAGAGTTACTTCCCTTATATAATAGCGAAAAAATGCATTAAAATGTAAAAAAAATTATGGTAAATTTTTTTTAAAATCGTTGACTCATCGTAGACATTTTTAGAGAGTTATAGCCAATAAGTAGCAAAAAAATGCATTAAAAATGGAAAAGAAATTATGGTAAATTTTGTTTTTAAATCGTAGACTCATCGTAGACATTTTTAGAGAGTTACTTCCTTATATAATAGCGAAAAAATGCATTAAAAATGGAAAAAAATGATGGTAAATTATTTTTAAATCGTAGACTCATCGTAGATACGTGCTAATACCCAGAAGGGCTCGATATGAATCACGACTATAAGATACCCGGTTTTGGTTAAACTGCACCGCAAAATGTGGGAGTAGTTAGGAATCTAAATCGTAGGAGACAGACAGCACACAACCTTACTTTTATATATAAAGATATCAAATCAGACTGGGTAAAAGGGTTTTCCTGCTTGGGTGGCAACTGTCGTTACCTCTTTGCTGACCCCTAGAAAGTATGAAGGGATCGCTAAGATTTCCTTTAAACTTTGCTTTTGGTACATTTATTCCATAATTCTAACAATGAACAGATTGAAAATGGTGTTCTTATGTTTGTGTTGGACCAGTAAATTAAATCGGTTTATCTACAACTTAACGACGACAAAATCAACGTTATTCTCAAGAAAATGGGGATAACGATGATTTCTTAATTAGATAAAGAGAATAAAATGCTTTAAAAGCTTTACTAATTAGAAGTCAAGGTTGAAGTATTCCATTTCCTTTTTGATCGTTGCCACCTCGTAACTAATTAATTACATAACCAGAATTAGAAGATGTTGCTGGGTGGTCATGCTTGGAAGGAGCAGAGAGAAATAAACAGAGTAAAAGTTCTCAATTACATGATTGGGCCATCCTCTCCAACAGTCTTCAGTGTGCCACACCCAATGTTTCTGAAAAAAAAAAAAGAAAAAACAAAATAAAAATTAATTAGATGGAAACTGAAAGAAGCCCATCACACACACACACACACACACACACACACATTATGTATATATATATGCATATATCCATGTGTGTTAGTATGTTTGTGTCTGTTTGTCCCCTACCACTGCTTGACATCTGGTGTTGGTGTATTTATGTCCCCATAACTTAGTGGTTTGGTACTGGGGTCGATACATTTGACTAAAAATTCTTCAAGGCAGTGCCCCAGCATGACCGGTCTAATGACTGAAACACGCAAAAGAGTAAAACAGAAATATAATGAACACACACACAGAAAGGTAAAAAGATTTCTTATCAATAGGGAAACAGGCATCCACTCATCTGACCCCTAACTTTTCACACAAACCTGACAACACTTCCCTCAGCAACAAGTGCAAGGAAAGACGGTCCCAACTGTATAATCATCATTTTAACCCTTTCATTACTGTATTTATTTAGAGATGCTCTGTGTTTCTTTCAATTACTTTAAATATAACAAAGAATTTACTAAAATAACTCAGTTATCATCATTCAGCTAGTGTTAGGAACATAAATTGTGACTAACGTTTGGTGGAAGATTTTAATTCAACACTTATGAAAACAAAACATTTGTACTCAGAGCCAGAGCCGGTTTCAGCCGGGTTGGTAACGAAAGAGTTAATGGCCACTGTCTCATTCCATCACAAGTTATACAGAATTGTCTTGTCTTGAGACAGCATCCACCCGGGGTGGGTTGAGCTGGCTTCATTCATCCTCAAGGCTGCATCTCTCACAAATGCCGACCAGGCTTGGCGATTTGAGGCTAATGACCGCGTGATCTCCAACCACTCCTTATTCCAGCGGCGAATGCCATAGACAAGGGGGCCTTGAAAAATTTTTAGTCAAATGTATCAGCCCCAGTACCAAACCACTCTAAGTTATGGGGACGTAAACACACCAACACCAGAATTGGTTGAGGCAGATGCCCTTCCTGTTTCTATGTAGGGTAATATTTTCCCTACAACTAGATGTGAAAGGTTGAAAACAAACCAGCTTTCATGAAAACCACTTGTATGACAGTGATGCTCGTTTACAACCTCCATGTGATGTTTAGATGAGGGTAACACTCAAATGTGCACCTATGTATATGCACAAACATTGATGCACGCAAATGCGACAGACCTGTTACCTTCATAGTTCCAAATATTAATAACACTGTGTAATACAGTTTTTGTCTTTAGATATCAACTGTTATTTCGTCTTTGCTTACCCCCTAGAAAGTATGAAGAAGGGCTAATATTTCCTTAAAACTTTGCTTTTGTTACATTTATTCAAACCCCAAAGAATCCCTCTAAATACATGGTTATGATGCTCCCCCTCTACTCCTCTTCATGATCAGAGATGCACATATTGTCAGCCACTAAGGGACATGCTCAAGTGGTTAATGTCAAGCAAGTGACAAACAAGTCTGTGGTATTGAGCAGAACATTTGCTATAACGATATTTCTGCTTCAGCCACTCTGTACTGAATCTGTGTGAAATGTAATGGAGAATTGTTCAGTTTCAAAACATTGATGTCCAGGTCAAAAAAAGCAAAGTTTGAAGGAAACAGTAATCTTTTCCTTCGCTTTCTAGAGAGAAGCAAATAGGAAATAACACTTACTGACCAAAGACTAAAAAAAAAAATAAATAAATAAAATTTTTTTTAAATTACACAATTAAAAAATTAATTCTCCATCTTGTCTGCAAAAGCAATACCAGGGGAGATTGTCAGCTTATTATCCTAAAGTCAGAGAGGTGGGTTTCAGGTTTTACAACATACACCCTCATCTAGGTAACCTAACCTAGGTTGATTAGCTAATGACCCCACCCACCAATCAGTTCTTATCAGCCAGGGCCATCTAGATTAGTGGTTCTCAAGTGGGGTCCACATGGCCCTTGGCAGGGGTCCACAGAGGATTCCATTGTTAAAATTTATGTCCAATAAATTGGTCATACTTCTACAATACACGAAAATATTATTTTAACAATTTTTTTTTTCATACAATTCCTAATAATATTTAATTATAAACAAATATAAGGGAACTTTTTTTAAACATTGAATGGCTATGAGGGACCATCTGATTAAAACAGGAACCAAAGGGGTCCATTGGTAAAACTCATAATAATAATAATAATGATAATAATACTAATAATAATAGTAATAATAATAATACTAATACTACTACTACTACTACTAATAATAATAATAATACTAATAATAATAATGATACTAATACTAATAATAATAATAATAAATAACGAATGAATGAGAATGGCTAAGCTGCAAAAGTCGGATTTGGTGTTTGTAGCCAGAGATTTCAGGGACACCTGCTTCCTATGTTTCAATGACGTCATTCACAGCTCAAGGCCTTTTTAAGGAATGTCTTCTGGGAGCAGAAAATTCTTCTCCTCGAGGAACAAATTCCTTAGCAAAAGGTTTTCCTTTGCCCAACATAAATACGACTTTGCATGAACAGATTTTATTCAACACTGCTTCGCGTGACTTTGCATAATTCTAAATGAAGTTAATATTCTTGGAGAGTTCATCACTGCTCCCAGTGTTAAAGGCTAACATTAGCTTAATGAGTTCATTAATGTTGATGACGTTTGATTAAAACTTCGAATCAAAAAAACGTCAAAGAAGCAGAATAGGAATCAAGCAGATACGGAGTTGTCTCCCCTCAATAATTCACAGCGTGGACTAATGTTTTTTTTACTTGTTTCAGTCATTTGACTGCGGCCATGCTGGAGCACCGCCTTTAATCGAGCAACTCGACCCCGGGACTTATTCTTTTGTAAGCCTAGTACTTATTCTATCGGTCTCTTTTGCCGAACCGCTAAGTAACGGTTGTCAAGCAATGCTAGGGGGACAAACACAGACAGGCACACGCATATATATATATATATATATATATATATATATATATATATATATATATATATATACATACATATATATATATATATATACATATATACGACGGGCTTCTTTCAGTTTCCGTTTACCTAAACCCGGAGCAATGTGGTTGGTAAGCAAGCTACTTCCCACACAGCCACTCCTGCGCTATATATATTATATATAAAAATATATATATATTTTTAAAAAAAATTTTTTTTTTTTTGAGGGCGGCGAGTTGGCAGAATCGTTAGCACGCCAGGCGAAATGCCTAGTTATATTGTCTACCGTTACGCTCCGAGTTCAAATTCCAGCCGAGGTCGACTTTGCCTTTCATCCTTTCGGGGTCGATTAAACATGTACCAGTTACGCACTGGGGTCAATGTAATCGACTTAATCTCTTTGTCTGTCCCCTCTATGTTTAGGCCCCTGTGGGCAATAAAGAAATAAATAAATTTTTTTCTCACTGCATAATTATTTCTAACTCGCTTTTAATATGACATTAAATAAATAAACACGAATTTATCAATATTTCTTAACACAGATATTCAGCCTGACAGATCTTCGCCACCATCCTCTTTCTTTACCAACTGTGATAACCATGTACCACCCTTACAGCAAGACCCCTATTCCTATCCCTTTATCATACTTCAACCTGGTGGTTTTCAACAAGGGTCCATATGATCCTTAGGGGTCCACATAAGATTTTGTTGTTAAAATTTATGCACAATAAATTATTTACACTTTTACAGTCCAAGCAGAACACAAAACATTTAAACATCTTTTAAAAATACGATTTCTAATATCCAATCCCTAAACATTTAAACTGGTCACATCCGACCCAAATATTTTACCTGTTTTATCTTCAAATTGGCCAGATCTGGCTTCTCCTATTTACCCTACAATGTTATTCTAAAAATAAACTATCATCTCATTGAAATCTGGAAACTGTAAAGGTGATGATGAATCTAAATCTGTGTGTCTAAATAAACATCAGAAGCAAGGAAATGTTTCCCTGTGGCCAGACATGTTTTGGCAGAACACTGGAAATGAAGGTCAACAATCATGAGATGTCAACACAACAAGACACAAAGACACACATGATGGGTTTTCATTCTCTGTCTACCAAACCCAAGTACAGGGTTTTGGCTAGCCTGGGGCTTTAGTAGACACTTGAGATTATATATATAAGTAATTGCAGTGTAGAAGGTGTTTATAAGCCAAAAAACACAAAAACCATTAGATTCACTTCAACATTTAAATATAATTTGTCAAAATATTTTCGTCCCTTTGCAACTGCAACCTGCTCACTGACAAAATTCAGATGCAGCACGAAATTTTGTCAGTGAGCAGGTTGCAGTTGCAAAGGGACGAAGATATTTTGACAAATTAAATTTAAATGTTGAAGTAAATCTAACGGTTTTTGTGTGTTTTAAATGGTTTATAAACATCTTCCACGCTGCAATTATATATATATATATATATATATATATATATATATATATATATATAATTGCAAGACCCTGCCTCAGTAAAGCTGGACTCAAGAGTCATCTTCGTAGTCAAAAAGCGAGACAGATGAGTGACAACCTGGCCACTGGTGGTGGTGTAACACACCATACTAATCATATCTGTCGGGCATGTAGAAGAGATTGTAATTCCGCAGGAAGACTTAAACGACATGCAAAGGTACATGAAGCCCAGTTACAACTACAGCCGGCTATTACCAGTAAAGGTCTTAGTTGCCAATTCTGTACAAGACATTGTAGATCTTTAGCTGGGCTAAAAAGTCACATTCGATCACAGCACCAGTAACAGTTAAGCTTCGTGCAATGGTCATACTCAATAACGAGGGGGTCAGCCATAATAATGTATGTATGTATGTATATATATATGTGTATATCTCACCATTAACTTTGCATGAGAAAAATACACTTTACTGAAGAGGCCTTAATAATAGCAAAACATGTCCCATGCTTTCACCAGTTTGTGTATATGTGAAGAGAATGTAAAGAAGCTGAATATCGACAATATGGCAGCAGAAAGACAGACTGACAGACAGACAGACAGGAGGCAGACAGAAATGTATATAAAAGGTAAAGGACAACATGGAGGAGGCCAATGAAGTGAGTGTATACTTACATCCCATAAAATAATGATACCATATATGCATGCTGAAGTATAAAACAAAAGATGCCAACTGCAAAAAAATAAAAAAATTAAGTAAAAAAATTAAATAAATAAAAATGTAAGATGAGTAAAAACAAAAACAAAAAACAAAACAAAAAAATAAAAACAAAACAAAATGAAAAATAAAACAAAGGAAAAAATGTTAATGTCAGCTAATGTGATTGAAGGGAAGAATGCACTTGTCTGGCCCAGGAGGGGGATTTAAGGTCAGCATCATCCTTTCCAAGGCCCCTGTTTACAATTAAGGGGACTTAGAGAATGGATGAACTGTGCCTTATCATGGAATCAATTTACAGCCTGGCCCCTTAAGGTAACTTCTATCAAGAATTCAATAAACCAGTCTTTTTTTTCTTTTAGTGAAGGGATGGGGCCTCGCAAGATTATGGTTTCGATTCCAGACCTTGGCAGTGCATGGTGTTCTTGAGCTAAACACTTCTGCTCTTGTGTTGTTCTGTGACCACTTTGATACCTGACATGATACACTGCGCACCTGAAACAGGTAAAGTCAATTTGATGGAGGGAGGAAGGTGCTGTGCGGTACAAACACTTGATCACTATAAACGAATCATTTATGCCAGGTTGGTCAGCAAGGAATTGCAGAATCATCTTTCTCAGACATGGGAGAGATGACCAAGAACACAAGTTGCACTAATGAACTGTACCTCCCCATGTTACCTATTTACATTCGGTGGACAAGATACATTGATGAATTATACCTCTCTCTGTGGTACTTATTTACAGAAGGTGCACTGGATATACTGATGAACTGTACCTAACCATGGTACCTATTTTCAGAAGGTGGACTGGAGACGCTGGTGTAGAATAGGTGCAGGTGCGGCTGTGTGATATGAAGCTTGTTTCCCAACCACATGGATCCGGGTTCAGTTCTACTGCATGGCACCTTGGGCAAGTGTCTTCTACTTCAGGCTGACCAAAGCCTTGTAGAGTGAATTTGGTAGACAGAAACTGAGAGAAGCCTATCATATATGTGTGTGTCTTACCCCCTCCCCTGCTTAACAACTAGTGTTGGTGTGTTTACATCCCTCTAACTTAGCGGTTTGGCAAAAGAAACTAAAAGTTTTGTTCAACTAAAATCTTTCAAGGTGATGCCCCAGTATGGCCACAGTCAAATGACTGAAACCAGATAGAGACATTAACAAACTGTGTCATATCAGAAGGCATACAGGGACCCACTTCACCAGCAAGTTCAGGAGAGAGTTGGGCTCCTCCTGAACTACGAAGTCCACAACTGGATATAAACCCTCCACACCCTGGCAATAATTTCTAGCAAAGATGCAAAACCACAAATTTTGAGAAAGTGGGTTTGTCAATTTAACCACCCCCAGTAAATGACTAATTCTAAAGACCCCCCCAGAACAATGAAAGGCAGAGCTGGCCTCTGTCAAAGAACAAATACCTCTATGTGTTTTGTTTGGCATTGGCTCTTGTCAAAGGGATAATAATAAAATAAAGATATTAAAAATTATTAAGCCAAATGGTAAATAGCACAGAAAATTTCATGATGAGAACAAGTGACTGAGTCTATAGCACTATATCAATATCCATCTGTCTGTCTGTCTATATCTATATAGATATATATATACATATATAATATAAATAATATATAAATATATCCATATATACATACCTACATTTATATGCATGTATACATGCATATATGGGTACAGGACATAAAAAAAAACGTTGAACACAATGAGAAATGACAACATGAAAACAAAAACATGGAAACGAACTTTTTTTCAAACAATGAAAAAACAGAGTACAAGACATACAACACGAGGAATATTCCCCTTCTTCAGTTGTCCCTGTTTCGTCTACTCCGTGTTTCAAAAACACGGAGTAGACGAAACAGGGACAACTGAAGAAGGGGAATATTCCTCGTGTTGTATGTCTTGTACTCTGTTTTTTCATTGTTTGAAAAAAAGTTCGTTTCCATGTTTTTGTTTCTCATTGAGTTCAACGATTTTTTTTGATGTCCTGTACCAATATATGCATGTATATATACATATAGATGTAGGTACGTACATATATGTATGTATATACGCATATATTTATATATTATTATATGATCGAACACCACGCATCCTTTTCCAAGTAAGTTTTTTTATATATATATATATATACATATATAGAAATATATAAAGATAGCTATGGCCAGTCTATGGGGGTTACCCTGGGTTCCAGGTCCATAAAGCGCTTAGCTTTATAGCATTTCTTCAGACCCTAAGCCCGTTGGCCTGTGAAACGCAGGGTAACCCCATAGATCGGCCATATCTATCTTTATCTATACACTCTACTGCACTGTATCTGAGAAGGGGCTTCTTTTTCAGATTTATGATTCACTGACAATATATATATATATATAGGCGCAAGAGTGGCTGTGTGGTAAGAAGCTTGCTTCCCAACCACATGATTCCAGGTTCAGTTCCATTGCATGACACCATGGGCAAGTATCTTCTACTATTGCCTTGGGCTGACCAAAACCTTGGGAGTGGATCTGGTAGACAGAAACTGAAAGAATCCCATTGTATGTATATATATATATATATATATATATATCGATCGTGGCCGATGCCCAGACTCCCCTGGCACCTGTGCCGGTGGCATGTAAAAAGCACCCACTACACTCGCGTTAGGAAGAGCATCCAGCTGTAGAAACACTGCCAGATCAGACTGGAGCCTGGTGCAGCCCCTGGCTTCCCAGACCCTGGTCGAACCGTCCAACCCGTGCTAGCGCAGAAAACGGACGTTAAACGATGATGATGATATATATATATATATATGAGAAGAAAATGGATATAATAACAATGGGAAACTCATGGTTTATGCCAGTATGTCTATAATTAAATCGGTAACAAAGAAGGAAGAAGCAGAGATGAGGGTGGCATTTACGATTATTTCGATTTACTGGAGTAAGTAAATCTCTTCAGAATGCGAGTATGGATAGATGCATCGGTTAGGATGCGAGAAGGATTGATGCATTTGTGATGGTAATGTAAACAAATTGGCAATTCTTAGATTGAAATTTTGTTGTTGCACTGGTAAATTTGGTGGGTAGAAGAAGAAGTGTCTGGAACAAAACAGGGACCTATACACAATGTTTGTAGACTTAACCAAGGCCTTTGACACTGTCAGTCATGAGGGGCTTTGGAAGATCACAAGAAAGTTTGGCTGCCCAGAATAAATTCATCAGTATGCATACATGTGTGTGTGTGTGTGCATACATCCACACATATATACACAGTTCTCACATGGTGTGTGTGCATCTCTCTCTATGTATGTATATATATATTTATATATCACTGTATTGATTATGCAATCAGACGCTGCTACACACCATTGGTCACAAAGCACATCCAATTCTTTCTTGATTGCCCCCTTCTTTCCCTTCTTGACTCAAATTGTTAAACTAAATCCTCTCCCCATTGTCCAGTAGCCCTTCCCATGTAGCAGCCTTTTCTGATCACTTGGATACAACTCGCAAGATTAATGCCCCATGCACAGCATTATTGTCCAGTCTACTTTTAATAAAGTGGTATGGTCACTTTTGTAATTAGCCAGGTTATTGATTATAACGATATATGGAGCAAATGATGAGAAAACTGTTTGATGAACGCAAAATGCAGTCTATGTTTGATCTGCATAAATACAATGCAATAAAGTGTTCCTCCTCACGAACTGTGCTTGGGACACCCACTGCAGAGGATGCTGATAACCACAATGGTGAAACGGGTGTAGGGAACAAGTGGCTGTGCAGTAAGGAGCTTGCTTCCCAACCACACAGTTTCAGGCACCTTGGGCTGACCAAAGCATTATGAGTGGATTTGGTAGATGAGTGGATATGTGCATGTGTGTTTGTTCTTATTACCACTTGACAACCAGTGCTGGTGTGTTTACATCCCTATAACTTAGTGGTTCAGCAGAAGAGATCAATAGAATAAGTACTAGGCTTAAAAAAAGAAGAAAAGTACTGGTGTCGATTCATTCGACAAAGTCTTCTTCAAGGTGGTGCCCCAGCATGGCCAGTCTAATAACTGAAATAAGTAGAAGATAAAAGACGTGTGTGTGTGTGCAGGGGGTGCAGTGCACAATGACTCCGGATGGAAAATTTTCGTTTTAGTTTTTTTTACTATGGATGGCCACGGTTTTTAGCTTTTGTGTAAAGGGGAGATTTTGATGAAGCAGACATTAAAACTGAAAGGATTACAAAAGATCTGCAAGAATTTCACTCTTCCATTACCATATTTCTGCCGAAATGTGCTTCCTCTGTTTCAATTAATGTTCAGAATGATTAAGAATTTAATAAAATGATTTTGTCATTATTAAGCTGGGGCTTGGAATCGAAATTAGCCTGAAATTTTGATGGGAGATTTATATTTAGACCACTTTACATCAGGATGTTTGCATCCTGGAACCAGGATCAGTCTCAGGCCGGTTGGCAACGAAAGGGATAAGAGAAACAAGAAAAGCAGGATTCGTTGGATGGGTAAGGTTATCTTGTATGAAAATAGGGACTAAAATAAGTTGGACCTTCGAAGCCGTTCACTGCTTGTAAAAAAAACATTTTTACTGTATTTTTATAATTAGACATTATCAAGAATTGTATGAAAAAAATTATATTCTGTGTGATGTTAGAAGTGTAAGCGATTTATGAAAGAAATTTTAACAATAAAATATTATGTGGATCCCAAAGACCAGATGGACCCCGGTTGAGAAGCAGAGCCCTATTAGAATGGAGAGACTAGAGAGAGAGAGAGAGACTGAAGAGAGGAGAGAGAGACTAGAGAGAGACTGAAGAGAGGAGAGAGAGACTAGAGAGAGAGAGAGAGGAGAGAGAGAGAGAGAGAGAGAGAGAGTGAGAGAGACTTGAGAGAGAAAGAGGCTCAAGAGAGAGAGAGACTTGAGAGAGAGTGAGAGAGACTCAAGAAAGAAAAAGAGAGACTCAAGAGTAAGAGAGTAAGAAAATGAGAGTGAAAAGGGCGAGTTACTTCCCCTACCTGCATTCTCGAAACTTTAACATTGTACTTGGTGCATCTTGTAGTCTCCGCATCCTCATCCATTTTTTTATATGTTGACTGTTCATAGATGTTTCTTTGATGAGATGCTGCCGTGAAGGAAAGAGAAAGAAAGAAAGAGAATATTAAGCAGGGTGATTATAAAGTCAGGATACTAATGGTGAAAATCATGTTGAAAAAATAAGCATTTTCGCCTCTGCCCAGACTTCACGGCCACCCTGTCTGCATCCCGGGTGGTGTGTGTGTATATTAATACTGCATTAGGATTTTGGTGAAGTCTTACACCCTCGATTTCTTGCTAAATGAAAGAAGAATAGTGAAGAATTTTTGTGCCATGAAAAAAGCACCTGTGTTGGTGTCGTGTACAGGAGCAGCCATGACGGCATCACATAAAAGGTACCCAGAACACTCTGTAAAGTGGTCGGCATTAGGAAGAGTATCCATCCATTGAAACCTTGCCAAAACAAGATGACCGGAACACGGTGCAGCCCTCTCGCTTGCCAGCTCTTGCCAAACTGTCAAACCCATGCAGGCATGGGTTTGATGATGATGATGATGATGATGATAGAGGCACAAGTGTTGCAAGAAGTTTGCTTCCTGACCATGTGGTTCTGGGTTCAGCCTCACTGTGTGGCACCTTGGACAAGCGTCTTCTATTACAGTCACAGGCTGACCAAAGACTTGTGAGAAACTGAAAGAAACCCCGTCATGCATGTATAAATATATGTTCTCTTTCTCTTAAATTTAGTTAAATTTGACAGGCTACTTGTTTATTATCAAGTTTTTTGAAGGAAAGCATCTTTCAGATAAAGGATTTGCATTCTCTCCCCAAGAATCCATGTTCAAGCATACTTTGCTCCAGATGGGTCGGTATGTATCCTATTGCTCTAATAATAATAATAGGTATGAAGCTAAAGCTGTAACTTGGGTACTGGATGGACGGACATGAGAGTGTTACTGTCTCCTTGCCTTGACATCATGGTAATGGTTGTAAATGAGTGTCATTGTTATACATGCGGTGTCCTTCATTTCCAATCTTCAGGCAAAACATGTCTGGTTATGGGAAGAGATCATTTGGCAGTGGACATTTCAAGATGACCTGAAGACGGTCAACATTGTTTGGTACAAATGTGCAAAAATAGCAGCTGACCAAACCCAATGCACTTTCAGAGCACAAATGGACCAAAAGCTAAAACTTGCCTAACCCCACATATCACAGCTGACCACTACGACATCTATTGAGGTCAATTGACCTGAATAAACTCTATTTTATACTCACCTTCATTTGCGTATCATCAATACTGGCTTTATTTTTTCTATAAACTTGTTCTAAGACTGGATTGTGTGAAACTTTTCTCTGATGTTCTCGAATCCCCAGGTACCGGCCTATAGGGACAATGATTAAACTGGAATTTAAAAAAAAAATAAAGGATTAAAATTAGAATTAGGGTCTGGACAGCAAAGAACTATATAAAAAACTACAGAAATATCATATGTTACTTTGGAAATATAATGATATCAATTTCATCTACATAAAACTATAAACACTTCAGGATTTAAATTGGCTGAAATATTCTGCTTGTTTTATGTTCAAATTGACCAGATCCAGCCTCTCACACCTACCCTACAATGTTATTCTGAAAATAAACAATCACATCATTGAAATCTCAAAGCCATCAGATAATGCATGATTAATTCAAAACAATATGTATTAATAACCGTTACATTTGACAAAATAATCTCAATGCTAAATAGTCAAAAAAAAAAAAAAAAAAAAAAAAACTAATGAAACTTGCATCTATAAAACTATTAAAATACTCTAAAACTCAGATAAAACTCAAACGTAAATCTGCATTCACAGACTGTAACATTAGAGTAGAATCAGCATTCTTATCCATCAATTTATCTGGTTGGTGATTTGCCCAAACCAAGGCCATACGTCCACACCAGATGTCTCAATCTTCCATAGCAACCTTCCTATCCTCAAATTAGTATCTAGAGTCTTCCGCAAATTGATCAGTATATGTTCTTGTTAGTAACATTAAGTGATGAAGATGAGGATATATATATATACACACACACACACACACATACACAAGGTGTCCCAAAAAAAATGTATACACACTTTAGCAGCTGATAACTCGATATTTTTTCTTTCCAAATTAAACTCATTGGAATTAATGATGGCAGTCAGACTAACCTTTGAGCACAAGAAATTCATTCCAAAACGTTACTGGAAGTGGGAAAACACAATTGAAGTGCAAAGACCGTTTAGGAGGGAGTTTCAAACAGACCCACCAAAACGACTTACCATAACTCGAATTAGAGATAAGTTTAAAGCCGATGGAACTGTTCAGAATGTCTATCAAGATCATAGGCATCTTTGCTAGTGGGGTGCTAAGAGCACCATCCAAGCGTGATCGTTGACAGAGCGGCTAACTGGCTTCTGTGCCAGTGACACGTAAAAGGCACCATTCAAGCGTGATCATTACCAGCATTGCCTTACTGGCACTTGTGCTGGTGGCACGTGAAAAACATTCAAGCGAGGTCATTGCCAGTACCGTCTGACAGGCCCCCGTGTAGTGGCACGTAAAAAGTACCCACTACATTCTCGGAGTGGTTGGCATTAGGAAGGGCATCCAGCTGTAGAAACTCTGCCAGATTAAGATTGGTGCCTGGTGCAACCATCTGGTTCGCCAGTCCTCAGTCAAATCGTCCAACCCATGCTAGCATGGAAAGCGGACGTTAAACGATGATGATGATGATAATATATATATGTGTGTGTGTGTAATTTGTTTAAATGACACAGAAACCAAGAATACCCAAGAGTATAAGTATTTATTTTTACTACAAAAAGCTTAGCAGTTCAATAAACAGAAATCAATAAAATATTTGCCAGACAAAATCCGAGGCAGGGGGAGACACTAATATAATTGACCGAGGCTGGCCGTGGCCAAAACACCGAAACCAGACGAGAATTAAAGGAACCAAAAAGACTTGGTCCCATCTTGAAGACGCCAGAAATTAAAGGGTTTTCTCTGAAGCTCAAGGATGTCCCACAGACCAGTTGTCTGGTACACGAGTTCTCGGTAATGAGAAATGCCAGCATGTAAGTACAAGCTTAAATGAACTAATGGAAAGATCACCACTTAGTGTTAATTGGGGAACATCATAAAAACAAACACATGAATTAAGTAAACATACACACACACACATATATACATACATAGACATGTATACAAACACACACACACGTATCATATTACATATAATATAAATACATTATTTAAGGAAAGTTGTAAGACAGCATGTGTGAATAAACTGTAAATAATTTTACATGTGTATAATTAACAGCCACACAGATAGCCTTACTGTGTAAATAGAGCCTGCAGTTGCACCACCAGAGGGCTCCACTCAAATAGCTTTACATGATGATCATCTGTGAACTAAGAGCATCTACTTTGTTCGTTCTGCAGAAGGGGACCAAGATTTCTGGTAACAGGCACTGCTTCTATTCATTTGCATATCGGCTCATTTGTTAACGAGGGAACCGAGCTAAACGAAGTAAAATATTCTTTGTAAACTAGTAATAATGGAAGGAAACTAGTCAAGTTGTTCTACCGTTTGTCCAGTACAGAGAGAGAGACTTGGGGTTCAACAGCAGTATATATACAAATATATATATATATATATATATATATATATATATATACAAATATATATATATGTATATATGAAATGGTTGTAAAAGATAATAAAAATCTTGAGCTAAAAGGAGTCTGATACATATCACTACACATATGTAGATATATCATCATTGCTTAAAGTCCGTGTTCCATTCTGGCATGGGTTGGACGGTTTGAAAAGGATCCACAGAACCCAAAGACTGCATCATGCCCCAGTGACTGCTTTGGCATGGTTGGATGGCATCAACCCTAATGCCATCTGGTTCTTGCCCTACTCCTCATCCATATCCTGTAGCATCTCTTACTTCTTGAGAGTTTTGCTCTGGTAACCCACTGCTACCATCTTTTCCCAGATACTCCCACCCACTCTTATATAAATTTAGGATAGCTTACCCCTGGCATAAAATCCCCTCTCTTACTCTCTCAAATACCCCTTTTCTTAATCTTCCCTTTCTTGCAAATTCCTAGAATGGAATTAGTATTCTGTATAGCAGTTGGAGTTAGGAAGGGCATCTAGCAGGGAAGCCAAAGTGGGCATGGAGCATGATGCAGCCCCGTGGCTGGATCCTCTTAATTTATCTAACCCATGAAAGGAGATGTTAAATGATGATGATGATGAATAATCTGAAAGGATCTAAGCAACCCCTACCCACCAAACCAAAGAACCAACAAAACCGACCCTAAAGGACAAGGCACTTCTAAAGAACATCTGAAGAAAGAAATAACCAGATATACCAGGCTCTTGGTCTCACAACCAAACATTGTTGACCTTTAAAGCTTTCTCTATTTTGCCGTTGTTTCTGTCTGCTTCTCAACAGAGTTATTTATGCTTTCATAAACTTCTGTTGTCCCTAAGGGGACAAGTTTTATTTATCATAAGAATACATCTGCTACCAAGTGATTCTACCATTTTAAATACAAAAGACATCAGTTTCCTGTCAAATTATCCTTTGTTGTTCCAATTCACAAAGCTCAAGACTTCTTTTGAAGGTCAGTATCCACCAACCCCATTTGTTATGATTAGGAAGGTTCCAGTTAATCTAATCAATGGAACAGACTGCTCATGAAATTAACCTTTACCATAGTTCTAATTAACATGCCCTTAACATAGTTCTAAAGGAAATTCAGCCTTACACAAAATGTGACAACGCTGGCCCTTAGTATTACAGGTACAATGCCTTTTTGCCAGCTGAGTGGGATGGAGCAATGTGAAATAAAGTGTTTTGGTCAAGGATACAACACGCCAGCAGGAATTGAACTCATGACTGTGAGCTGAATGCCTTAACCACTAAGCCAAACTCTTTCACCAGCTAAATAATGCCTGCTATGATGCTTTGTGTAGGAGATTCCAGTAGACAGCATCATCAAAAAAGGTAAAGTTAAAATAAAGGAATCTTTTGCAGAGAGTAAAGGGTATTAAATTGGGAAAAGGCGGCGAGCTGGCAGAACTGTTAGCACGCCGGCGAAATGCTTAGCGGTATTTCATCTGTGTTACGTTGTGAGTTCGAATTCGGCCGAGGTCGACTTTGCCTTTCATCCTTTCGGGGTCGATAAATTAAGTACCAGTTACGCACTGGGGTCGATGTAATCAACATAATCCGTTTGTCTGTCCTTGTTTGTCCCCTCTGTGTTTAGCCCCTTGTGGGTAATAAAGAAATAGGTATTAAATTGGATTATTATAATAAGATTTTCTACCTTTGACGTGGTTGAGCAACCAATCCTGACCAGTCATGATTTGCAGTATGGGCTGTAGTATTCACCCTTCTAATCACTGAATACACAACGTGGCTCACAAGACCTCCTCCAGTTGAGTGACTTCCCTGAGTATCTCACCCTCCTGGGCCAATCTGTCACAAGGTGACCCATTTACAGCTGAGTGGACTGAGAGCAATGTGAAATGAAGTGTTTTGCTCAGGGACACAATGCACAGCTGGTCTGGGAATTGAAACCACAATCTTGTGATTGAGAGTGTGACACTCTAACCACTAGGCCACGTTGATATACAAAGGAAAATAATGGTTACAAAGTCTGCTGTTTATGATTAATGCAAATTAAGTCCTTTGAACATTCAATTAAGAAGTGAAACAAAACTTTCTGAGCACATTTAATTTTCTCCATCTTTAGGATGAATATTAGATGGAAACTGGAAAAGCCCATTGCGTGTGCAAGCTGGTGCCACAAAGAAGGGACTCATGCCAGTGCCACGTATAAAGCTGGTACCGAGTAGAAGAGGGAAGTATTACGTGGAAACAGGCAACGGTTGGTGACAGGAAGGGCATCCGGTCGTTAAAAATCCGCCACAACAAATTCTTTGCAAGCCATGTGAGCCTAGAAAAGTGGGGACATCAAAACAACGATGCTGAATCAGTGACAGTCCAAATGTGACACAGCACACGGCCGAAGTTCAACAAACAATGAAAACCGCACGGGGTGGGTATGCGACAGAAACTCGCGGTAGAGGTTTGACTAACTTCTGGCAACGACACACTTGTGGCCTAATCACCACCGAAATTACAGAGGCCGTCCATGTGTCTTTATTAAAACTGCATAAAACTGGAGGGTGTGGAGGGAGAATCCTTTCAGCAAAAAAAGAAGAAGCTATATATAGTAGTGATTGGGGGCAGGTTTGTAGGTTCAATGGTTAAACTGCATAAAGAGAGGTTTTGCCTTCTCAGCCACAACCAACAACAGTACGGAGGGATGAGCCGACAGGATGAGTCATTACGTGGTTGCGCTATCTGCTAGGAATAGCAGGTAAATTCCTCATCAGACCACGGAACCTTTCTTTAAAAAAGAGAGAGAATCGAAAAATATGTTTCACAGGAAGCTTGCTTTGCAACCTTGTGATTTGAGTTGTAGATCCACTGTGTGGAACCTTGGGGGAAGGGTCTTCTACTAAGGCACCGGGGTGACCAATGCCAGACTTTGAAAGAAGCATAACTACTGCGGTCGATTTGTTTGACTAAAACCCTTCAATGTGGTGCCCCAGCATGGCCGTAGTCCAGTGACTGAAACAAGTGGAAGATAAAAAAGAAAAAACAAAACAAAAATCCCACTCAAAAAGGGACATATGGTTCTTTATACTCGAATGCTTTGACGAGCCAAGACTTTCCCAACGACTCCATTTGGCTTCTCGGTGTTAAAATAAAGTTGTGTCATGGATCACTCTAAAAATAGAATCATCATATCTACAGGCTTGTCATACAACTCTCACATACTTAACCGTATTTCAGCTGAGATACTTCAAAAGTTTTAATTCAGCTAATTTCCTTCCATTAATACCTGTCCACCTGTGACTGGCTGGCGAGCACATTTCGCTATTAACTATTATCAGCAATCCCACCTCAATTTACTTACTTGCTTGGCTTTCTTGTTGTAAGAGTGTGAAGAACATTTTGTCTGTCAATATTTCAAACCACTACACCCTTATATGTTGTTACACTGATAAACAAAAGCAATACAGATGTCACGCAAGCAAGATAGTAGTTTCAGTGGGAGAGGAGATACCTTAAATATATATATATACAGGTATACAGACTAACTCCAGATTATGCCATGTCGGGTTACGACTTCACTGAAAGCTTTCTTAAATTTTTTCCCCCTTTAATTGTGATTCTTTTATTTTATTTAGAGAAATTACTGGGGAAAATAAACACCAACTTCAGTCAATTTATCCAACTTTACGTCGCTCTCAGGAAACATTTAAAAGCATAAAAAATATTCTATATATCACTAGCAGTATCGCCCGGCGTTGCTCGGGTTTGTAAGGGAAATAACTATATAAGCATTTTTAGAGATGTAAAGTATAATAGCCATCTTAATATGGTTAACCACAAAGGGGGGGGGGTTACTGTAGCTTTTTACGTTCTGAGATTTAATAATACATTTTTAGAGAGTTACTTCCCTTATATATGCCAAAAATGCATAAAAAATGGGAAAAATTGATGGTAAATTTTTTTTTAAATCGTAGACTCATCGTAGACGCGCGCTAATACCCAGAAGGGCTCGATATGAATCACGACTATAAGATACCCGGTTTTGGTTAAATTGCACCACAAAATGTGGGAGTAGTTAGGAATCTAAATCGTAGGAGACAGACACACAACTTCACTTTTATATATAAAGATTAGATATATAGAGTCCAAGTTTACAGAAAACAAAAGATGAAGACAGGTGATGGAATAAAAAGCAGGTGTGTGTGTGTGTATAATCACCTGTGAAGTGAAAAATCAAATCAAATACATGGGAAAGTGTGTACACACTATTTATTAACACAATTATATATAAATAAAGTTTTGAAAACTTTTTTTTTGTGCTACTTTGGTTTTTGGGTTAAATCACATGTCTGAATCAATTAGCGACGTATATATATATCTGTTTATAGTTAATCCAGGCACATGGCAGTCACATCAGATTCACTTTAACAGAACAATGAAAATATATAGTAACACACACACACACAATTTCTTGTATCAAGGTCAGTCTATTTCAGGCGTGGCTGTATGGTTACGAAGCCCCGCTTCCCAACCATGCCGTCGTGGGTTCAGCCCTACTGCTGACAAAAGCCATGTGAGTGGATTTGGGAGACGTACACTGAAAGAAACCCATTGTGTGTATGTATTAATGTATGCCATGTGCACATCCTCTGGTTGTTAGAGCTATTTTTAGTGTTCATTTATTTAATTTGACTACACACACATATATATATATATATACATCATTTGAATATTCATGATCAGGTGTCAAAAGTGTCATCACACCAACTGCAACCCGATCACTGACACAGTTGCACTGCAGCTGGTTTGAGCTATATACAGGTTTCAGTGTTTTAACCCCTTCATTACCAACCTGGCTGAAACCGACTCTGGCTCTGTAGTAAAAATGTCTTATGCAACGAGGGATATCTATGCAAAAAGATACTAACAGGATAAGTACCAGGTTTCAAGAATATAAGTAGTGGGGGTCAGTTTGTTTGACAAAACCCTTCAGGTCTGGGCTGTGGCCATGGCTGAAGTCCAGAGGCTGAGACAAGTAAAACATAAAGGACACCAGTAAGAAATTGCGAATGAGGATATAACCCTCATGCTAGAGGATTCCGATAATATTAACAAGACAAGTAACTTCTCCAAGAGCAATCACAGCTGAATCAGATCACCTACAAAGATACGCTTCACCAGTCAAGAACAGAAGATGCTGAATAGGCCACAGGAGTGGCTGTGTGGTAAGTAGCTTGCTTACCAACCATTAGGTTCCGGGTTCAGTCCCACTGCGTGACACCTTGGGCAAGTGTCTTCTACTATAGCCTCACGCCGACCAAAGCCTTGTAAGTGGATTTGGTAGACGGAACCTGAAAGAAGCCCGTCATATATATGCATGTATATATATATATATATATATGTATGTGTGTGTATATGTTTTTGTGTCTGTGTTTGTCTCCCCAACATCGCTTGACAACTGATGCTGGTGTGTTTATGTCCCCGTCACTTAGCGGTTCGGCAAAAGAGACCGATAGAATAAGTACTAGGCTTACAAAGAATAAGTCCTGAAATCGATTTGCTCAACTAAAGGCAGTGCTCCAGCATGGGCACAGTCAAATGACTGAAACAAGAGTAAAGAGAGGCCAATCCAAAGAAGAGATTAGAATGCTGCCATATTGCCGTGTTGCTATTAACCCTTTAACATTGAAACCAGTAATATCTGGCTTAATTATTTTATGCATTTTAAGTTCAAACTGGCCAGAGCTGGCCTCTCACACCTAACCTACAATGTCATTTTAACAATAAACAATCACATCATCAAAATCTTGAAGCTTCAAGGTAATGACTGATTAATTCATTACATTTGACAGAATAACCTGAATGCTAAAGGTTTTCAGTACAACATGGAAAACAGATTAATATGCCTTTCAAAAACATAGAAAGACTTAACATCATTTGAATATTTATGATCAGGTGTCAAAAGTGTCATCACACCAACAGCAACCCGGTCACTGACACCAGTTGCACTGCAGCTGGTTTGAGGCTATATACAAGGCTTCAGTGTTTCAACCCTTTCATTACCAACCTGGCTGAAACCGACTCTGGCTCTGCAGTAAAAATGTCTTGTTTTTGTAAGTTCTGAATTAAAATCCTCCACCAAAACCTTAGTCACAATTTACGATCCTAAAACCAGCTTAATGATAACCAAGTTCTTTTACTAAATTCTTTGTTATATTTAACACACACACACAAATACAAGGGGCTTCTTTCAGTTTCTACATGCCATATCCACAGTCAAGGCTTTGTTAAGCCTGGAGCTACAATAGAAGACACTTGCCCAAGGTGCCGAGCAGTGGGATTGAACCCGAAACCATATGCTTGGAAAGCAAGCTTCTAACCACACAGCCATGACTGCACCTAAATGTGAGAGAGACAGAGAGAGAGAGACCATTGGTTTCAAATTTTGGCACAAAGCCTACAATTTTGAGGAACAGGGTTAGTGTATTGCATTATTTTCAACTGGTACTTTATTTCATCAACCCCACCAAAAGGGTGAAAGGCAAAGCTGACCCTGGTGGAATTTGAACTCAGAATGTAAAGTTGGAAGAAATGCTGCTAAGTATTTTTCCTGGCTTGGTAACGATTCTGCCAAGTCACCACAGCCTTATGTGTGAGGGTCACCCTCATCATTCAACGCACGTGTGTGTGTGTGTGTGTGTGTGTGTGTGAATATGAGAAAGTGAGTAACAATAGTCAAGAAATTAACAAAAATAGAGAAAAGCTCAGCCGAAAATATTTGTGCATTTCATTATTGTTGGGTGTATTTGTAAGTCACCTCCTGTATTCAGTCTCTTTCATTTATGTGTTTGGAAAAAAAAGAGAAAAAAGTCAACCCATTTAGAATGTTACAAGGTTAGAATTACTTCTCTTATCTATTTATTAATATTTCAGGTCAAAAAAAAATTATAAAAGTGTCAATGGCCGTACGAGGGATGACAAGGATTATGGCTAGTGTGGTGTATAGGTGTGTGTGTGTGTGTGTGTGGACTGTGCAGGTTGCAGTACTGGTTACTCACCAAGGGACTCAATAAACCTGAATAAGAAATTATGTGGTGTGTTTATGTAATAAATTGTAACTTGCACTGTGAACAGGGAGATCTGAAAGGATGACTTGTGTATGCTCCAGCATGGCAGCATATGGGCAGAGTTGTGAGCAGGCTGGGTGAAATGCTTAGCGATATTCCATCCATTCTGTTGAGGTTGATTTTGGCTTTTATACTTCCAAGGTTGATAAAATAAGTACCAGTTGAATACTGGGGGTTGATTGTAATTGACTCGACTACTCCTGGGTATGAGTATAAAAACTGCGCCACTCTGCCAAGCCATGTGGAACCAGTGTGGCAGAATAGGCTCATTAAACCTCAAATTAAATATCAAATCGTTTCCTGGTGGAGGGAACATGCTGAGCCCTACCCTACATCCAGCAGTGGACTGAACCAGGGCAATGCAATCCAATCCATGTTCCAGCAAATTCGAATGCTAACATGCTAATTGCTGTTGTGTGTGTCACAGGGGAACAACTTCTTCTTTTGCAACATCAGGGTGTTCATACCAAACTGGACCCATTTCTGCTAGGGATTCTAGGACACCAATATTGTGTTTTATCTGCTACTAGCACCCCAGGTTCTTTAAGTCTAAAGCAGAGCCAGGGTCCTTTGATTATAATTTCAGTGAACAAACTGTTAGTTGATCAGTGTTCACACACACACAAACATGCACACACACACACACATGCATGCACACACGCACATACACACACACGTGCACAAAGAATACCACCAGTTTCCATTTAATCAAACATGTTTCACCACATGTCTAAAGAATCGTTAGTCTAACGATGTTTTGCCAGCTGTCAGCTACTCGTGTGCTTTTGCTAGTATTTATACACACTGGAATTGTTCAAAGGCTGCGAGTGTATACATGTGTACATGCGTGCGCACGTGCACAAGTGTGTGCGTACTTGCAAGAGAGAAATAACAAAGACATATACAAGCCAATGAGGGACAGAAAGACCTCTTTGCAGTTGTTGACGCTGCTAGAAATAGCAGTCAAATCTCCTCCAAGAATTGTGCTTTTTTTAATTTTTTATAAAATATAAAAGGAGAATCATTGAACAATGGTTGATAGCCCCTCATATACAAGAATATGAAATGGTCATGGTTGGATTGCTTCTCACATTTTGATCTCAGGGATGCTCAATCAGGGCTGACCTGGGGCTATAACAAGACACACACCCCATGTGCTCTCTGGGGATTTCAGTCTTTCCTGTGTGGTCACTCTTTTTTTTTACTCTCTTTGTTGATCAAAATGGTTTAAGATGACTAACCAAAGCTGTGTGGTTTAGAAGTTCGCTTTGCAGGATTTCAGGTTCAATCCCTCTGTGGAGCACCTTGGGCCAGTGTCTTCTACTACAGCTCTGGGCCAACCGATGCCGTGTGTGTGTGTGTGTGAACGCACATGTGTATTGGTGTCATTTGTCAGTCCAGCTGGTGTTGGTTTGTTCACATCCCTCTAACTCACTGGTTCAACAAAAGAAACTGATAGGATAAGCACCAGATTTTAAAAAATACGTTAAGTATAAAGGTTGATCTGTTTGACGAAAACCCTTCAAGGTGGTGATCCAGCATGGCCACAGTTGAGTAACTGAAAGAAATAATAAAGATATACTTCTCCAGATTTTATTCTCAGCTTTACAAGTTTTCAGCCAGAATAATTAATAATGATGGTTTCAAATTTTGGCACAATGCCTGCAATTTCAAGGGAGTGGGTAAGTTGATTCCACCGCCCCCCGCCCCCACGGTTGAACTCATACTTATTTTATTGACCACCACCAAGGATGGAATGCCCTATCTGATGATGATCAAAATGTGGAAATATAATTTTCTTTCACAGATATGGTTCCGGGTTCAGTCCCACTGCGTGGCACCTTGGGTAAGTGTCTTCTACTATAGCCTCAGGCCAACCAAAGCCGTCTCAGTGGATTTGGTAGACGGAAACTGAAAGAAGCCTGTCGTGTATATGTATATATATGTGTGTGCGTGTATGTATGTGCGTCTGTGTTTGTCCCCCTAGCATTGCTTGACAATCGATGCCGGTGTGTTTACGTCCCCGTCACTTAGCGGTTTGGCAAAAGGGACCGATAGAATAAGTACTGGGCTTACAAAAGAATAAGTCCCGGGGTCGAGTTGCTCGATTAAAGGGGGTGCTCCAGCATGGCCGCAGTCAAATGACTGAAACAAGTAAAAGAGATATGTGTTATGTCCTGCATTCACGACCCTCACAGGCACCTGGAGGCAGGTGAGATTTATGTAAAGGTTGAACACCTGTAAGTCAATACCTGTCCAGAGAAAGGAGGTGTGAATAGAACTGCAGAGGATGGACACAATGGGGAGGAAATCTACAATAAGGACAAGAGTGAGGTTAGTAATTAATATCATTAACAATTCATCACAGACAATTAAGAGAGAGAAAGATTGGAGGTGGAGGGGGGAGTGAAAGAGGGAGAGAGAGAGAGGTGGGGAGATCATGGGCGTGGTAGAAATAAACATCTACCATGACACTACCCCACATTGCTGGAGTTTATCAATATCTTTAATAATTCAGTTGAAAAACAAATATTAATAGAAGTGAAACTGGGTCAACATTATCTTGCGACCGTTTGTGCTAAT
Source organism: Octopus sinensis (assembly GCF_006345805.1). Classification (NCBI taxonomy): domain Eukaryota; kingdom Metazoa; phylum Mollusca; class Cephalopoda; order Octopoda; family Octopodidae; genus Octopus; species Octopus sinensis. Next base: position 954,294 of record NC_043024.1, read on the forward strand.
GTGTGTAAGATAAAACATGGATTGTGTGTGTGTGTCCGTGTGTCCCAACGAACAATTTATTGTTCGCACATCTGGGATAGATGCACATCTGCTTACTACAACAGTGACATCAACAACCAGCAAACCTGCAGACACACTACGACTACCACTCGGCAGATGCTATACAACAGCCATCATCCTACCAGCACACTGCAACCACCTCCCAGACACACCCACAACAGCCACCCCACCATACACATACTACAAACCCCCCACAGACACACAACCACCCTACAACACATTAACTCTTTCGTTACCGTATTTCTGTTGAGATGCTCCATGTTTCTCTCAATTACTTTAAATATAACAAAGAATTTAGTAAAATAACTTAGTTATCATTCACTGGTGTTTGGAACATAAATTGTGACTAAGGTTTGGTGGAAGATTTTAATTCAAAATCTATGAAAATAAGACATTTGAACTCAGCGCCAGAGCCGGTTTCAACCAGGTTGGTAACGAAAGGGTTAAAGCCCCTCTCCAAGACACTACAAGCACCGCACACAGACACTACAACCACAACCCTGCAAACTCACAACAAATTATCTTCAGCCACAGACTCAAATTGACCAAAGATTGTGAGTGAAGAAATCCTGTCAGAGGAATCGTTCCTGCTCTTGGGTGGCAGACAATTTGTTCTGCAGTTTAAGTACCCTGACCCGACCTCGGGTACTTTTAGCAGAGTACCCTCTGTTGTAACCATCCAAGTTAAACTGCCAGTCTCAAGGTAAAGGTCTTCCTCCAGCCCCTTATATTGGAGGGAGGGTAAAGAGCCTGGGGCACTGCTGTCCCTCCTTAAACTGAGTGATGTAAATAGAAGAAGAAAATAAACTTAAAATCAAAACAAGTGGGGCACGGGCGTGGCTGGGTGGTAAGAAGCTTGCTCCCCAACTGCAGGGTTCCAGGTACAGTCCTACCTAAGCCCCACGCGGCTCCAGCAGAAGGCAATGGCAAACTTCTGCGGACTCTTTCGCCACAACTTTCTCTCATTCTTTCCTCCTGCATCTTGCAGCTCACCTGCGACGGACCAGTGTCCCGTCCAGGTGGGGAACCTATACGCCAAGGAAACCGGAAACCGGCCCTTATGAGCTAGGCATGGCTCGAGAAGGAACAAACAAAAACAACATTGACGTACAAAAAGTACAACCAGGCCTGTGATCTAAAGCAGCAGTTAACTGGGGTCCATATGATCCCTGAGGGGCCGTATAAAATTTTGGGGGGCCCATGTAACAAAATAGTAAATGAGGGATCCACAATAGTATTTTAAGGGACCCTGAAAAAGTTTTTGCTTAGATGTATGATGAATTGCAAGAAATATCTAAGTCTCTTTCTCTAACATTTTGTAGAGTTAGGCGCAGGAGTGGCTGTGTGGTAAGTAGCTTGCTTACCAACCACACGGTTCCGGGTTCAGTCCCACTGCGTGGCACTTTGGGCAAGTGTCTTCTACTATAGCCTCGGGCCAACCAAAGCCTTGTGAGTGGATTTGGTAGACAAAACCGAAAGAAGCCCATCGTATAAATATATATGTGTGTGTGTGTGTGTGTGTGTGTTTGTCCCCCACCAACATCGTTTGACAACCAATGTTGATGTGTTTACGTCCCCGTAATCTAGCGGTTCAGCAAAAGGGACCGATAGAATAAGTACTAGGCTTACAAAGAATAAGTCCTGGGGGGCGATTTGCTCAACTAAAAGGCGGTGCTCCAGCACGGTCGCAGTCAAATGCCTGAAACAAGAAAGAGTTGAACCTTCACAAGTTAATATGTGAAAAACTAAATAGGAATTTTGAAGGATATTTCAATAAAGACTAGTTTTTAAAAATCTAATGGCTAAGGGAGCTCATCAGAATAAAATAGTAATCAAAGGGGTCCATAGATAAAAAAAATGGTTGAGAACCCCTAATCTAAAGATTCTTTCTTTTCCTTCCTTGGAAACAAGGTACCCTGGACTGCTACATTATCTAATAATGGTGTGCTATCCTTTTTAAGGCAGCAGGGTTTTTTCTGGAGTTTTTTTTTTTAACTTTTTTTTATTTTAAAAAATGTTTTAGTCACAGGACTACAGCCATGCTGGAGCACCAACAAGACAGATTAGTTGTACAGTACTTACTTCTTAAGTCTGCTACTTATTCTATCAAACATAAACAAACCAACACCAGTTGTCAAGGAGTGGTGGGGAACAAACACAACACACACACACATATATATGATGGGTTTCCTTCAGTTTCCATTTACCAAATCCACTCACAAGGCATTGGTCAGCCCAGGCCTATAGTATAAGGCACTTGCCCAAGGTGCCACGGAGTGGGACTGAACCCAAAAGCACATGGCTGACCTGGTGGTTAGCATATTGCACTCATGATTGCTAGATTGTAGGTTCAATTCCCATATCAGGCAGCACATTGTGTTCTTTAGCAAAACACTTCATTTCATATTGCGCTGTGATCATTTCGACATCTGACATGTGGGGAACTTGTGCACCGGTACAGGCAATGTCGATCCGATGATGGTGAGAGCCAGCTAATGTCCAGCATATACAGTTGGTCACTATGAACAAATCTTTCCTGTAAGCCATTCAGCAAAAACCTGAACAGCCATATGTCACCTTTTATCAAAAGACAGGGCTGAGGAAGATTTCACTGCTATTTCTAGCAGAATGAATGACCAGACAGTAGCACCCCCACCCCCCACATTAACTGACAGAATGCAGCAGCAAGGAATGGTAAGGTACCGTGAGGTATTTCGACTGCGTAAAGTGATAAGTTGAGCAATTTCTGAATGCAAGGAATTCCCGAAATACTAAACTTTCTGTTCACAGGATATTTGGAGTGTTTGATTACATCGACACATGCCCAACACGCATAACAACATAACAGGATTATATTTTAATATTTCGCTTTGGCAGTGCAGAGCTAACAACCTGGTGCTTAGAACTCGATACACAAACACATGCCTCCTCAGTACGAAGCATCAGTCGAGAAGAGAACGGTTATAAGACATTTGGATAAGAGAGGAAGAGACAATTATTACACGCTCAGCTATGAGAGGACCTCAATTAGCAGAAATAGCAGTCAAATAACGAAGTTCAAAACACATTTGTTTATTCCTGTGAAATGTTGGTTTTCATGGAAAGTTATAATTAAAAAAAACAAAAAACAAAAACAATTTACATTAAACTCAAGGATTATTCAATATTTTCTGAAAAGTAAATATCTGTTTATTTTCTTCTCTTTAACAAGAATAGCATTGACAGCTTCAGACTGTCTGATGAAGGCTCAACAGGATAAACCTTCGAAGTCACTGTTAACACCATTCTTCGTATGTATGTGTGTGTGTGTGTGTGTGTGTGTGTGTGTGTATGTATGAAACTGAAAGAAGCCTGTCGTATATATGTATGTATGTATATAGATATATATATATATGTATGTGTGTGTATGTGTTTGTGTGTCTGTGTTTGTCCCCCTAACATCGCTTGACAACCGATGCTGGTGTGTTTACGTCCCCGTCACTTAGCGGTTCGGCAAAAGAGACCGATAGAATAAGTACTGGGCTTACAAAGAATAAGTCCCGGGGTCGATTTGCTCGACTAAAAGGCGGTGCTCCAGCATGGCCGCAGTCAAATGACTGAAACAAGTAAAAGAGATATATATATATATATATATATATATATATATATATATATAGGTGGTGCTATTAAGTTAGTCATGGCCTGGGCCAACACTGGCCAAAACCTCTCCAAGTTATTCTAAGTTATTCCAAGTTATTCTATATATATATATACACACACACACCCGTATATAAGCACTTAGTTGATTACGAAGTGATTTCATAATGAGCATAAAGAAGGGAGGCGACTGAGAGTATTAAAGGAAGTCACCATAATTAGTTTCCCATCACTCACATCACTCTCTCTCTCTCTCTCTGCCTATGGTGTATGTGTGTGTATGTATATGCATATACTTTATATACACACATGTACACATGCATATATATATATATATATACAGACATACACATGCATACACGCATATATACATACACAGACATGTTTGCATGCATACATACATAGACACACATGAACACATGCACACGTGTGTGTGTGTATATATATAACACACACACACAAACATACATGCGTGTATATACATACATTCATACAAAGATTATATATATAACTATGTATGTATATATACAACTATATATATATATATAATATATATATATATAGTGGAGTTGAATGCTAACATGCTTAATGCAGTAAGTCACAAAAATTTAATTAAAATTCCAACTTGATTGAAAAGACCAAATTAAATACGTGATTCGGTGACCTTTAATAGTACATGACCACCCCAGTATGTTCCAGTCTTATTAGACCACATCAGCAAAGCCTAGTCTAACTCAGGGAAGTTCTCCAAATGACCTCAGAACAAAGTGGACCCCGTTCTATGTTTAATTACTTATTATTTATCTTTTATCTTCTACTTGTTCCTGTCACTAGACTATGGCCATGCTGGAGCACTGCTTTGAAATAATTTTAGTCAAATAAATCAACCCTAGTACTTTTATTTTTTTAAGCCTGAAACTTATTCTCTTGATCTCTTTTACTGAACTGCTAAGTTACAGGGACATAAACACACCACCACCAGTTTTCAAGCGGAGGTGGGGGACAAATTCAGACATAAAGATACGGACATATAGACACCTGCACACACACAATGGGCTTCTTTCAGTTTCCATCAACCAAATCCACGGCTCAAGGCTATAGTAGAAGAAACCTGCCCAAGGTGCCATGCTGTGAGACTGAACTCAGAACCATATGGTTTAGAAGCAAACTCCTTACCACACAGCCACCCCTGCCACCCACTAAAATTTTAGGGTTACCTTTTGAATAAATCTAATTAGTTATAATTTCTTAATTATATTTTATAATTCAAATTATGTCTAGTGTGCCAGTGTTTACTCGATTTAAAGTCTACATGCGGCAGGCATCCCTGGGTATCTTTCCCATGCCATTTCTCTCTCTCTCTCTCTCTCTCTCTCTCACACACACACAAACACACAAAAACATTCAAGACTCCTTGCTATGATTCTTTCAACCTACTTAGCTATTTTTTTTTTCAAGTGGTACTTAAAAAAAACTTAAATAAGTGGAAATTATTGTAAGAGAGAAGTCTTAAATAATGTGTGTGTGTGTGTGTGTGTGTGTGTGTGTATAACCATGTTTGGATTGAACATTAAGATTTGAAGAACCAATTGACCCCTATTCAACAAATAAAAATTTATGTGTGTTTACATAATGTGCATAAATATATGTAAACATCTTTATTTATATATATATATACACACACACATCCATATACACATACCCATGCATACATATATATACACAACCACACATACACCCCCATATATAGACACGTATATAGACACCTCACATACATACGCCCAGGATCCTTTTTTTAAGAACCAGTGCTTAGCTCTAGTTTTATTGCATGAAACCCAGGAGAGAGACACGAGAGCCTTACAGAATGTAAATAATCCCATCACATCAAACACACACACACACACACACATACACGCAGCAATTTAATTCCAGGTTTAATCAAAAGCAAGAAAAACAAACAAATATATTCTTAATCACAAATATCCACAGGATTGATACTCATTCAGAATCCAAAGCAGGGAAATGATGAAATCTCTGCCATGATGACGAGGCCAGTCTCAGCAGACCAGGCAACATTTTAATTAATTCAAAGAGCACAGCAGTGAATTCTATACGCTACTGTGTGTATATATATATATATATATATATAGGTGCAGGTGTGGAGGTGTGGTAAGAAGTTTGCTGCCCAGCCATGTGGTCTTTGGTTCAATCTCACTACACAGCACCTTAGGCAAGTATCTTCCACTATAGCTCTGGGCCAACCAAAGAGTTGTGAAACCCATAGCATGCATTTTTACACACACACACAAGTGAAGTACTGAAAAGTTCCTGGGTATTGTGTAAGGCCTGGTTGGAGGTCCAACCTTTCAAGTTCTGAGAGGGGAGTATGTTAAATAAAATCATAATTAATCCAGGCAGATTATCTATAAAGCAGACTAGAAATGATTACCAGTAATGCATGGAGTAATAATCCATTAAAGATATGATTTTCTCATGACTGTATGACTGTAAGAAGCTTGTTTCTCAACCCCATGGCACTGTGTGACACCTTGGGCAAGTCTCTTCTACTATAGCTTTGGGCTGACCAAAGCCTTCTGACTGGATTTGGTAGACGGAAACTGAAAGAAACCCATCAATTATACACATATATATGTGTGTGGATGCATGTGTATGTGTGTGTGTGCACACATGCATGTGCCTTTGTTTGTTCCCCACTATCACTTGACAACCGGTGTTGGTGTGTTTACATCCTCACAACTTAGGGTTTGGCAAAAGAGATTGATAAAATGAGTACCACACTGGAAAATAAGTAAGGGGTTGATTCCTTGGATTAAAAAAATTCTTCTAAGTAGTGCCCCATGATGGCTGCAGTCTAATGACTGAAACAAGTAAACGATAAACGATACAGAGACAGGGTAGATAATTGGTGGGAGGTGGGGGTAGTATAACGAGTTCAGGTGGTCACACCGTACTCCCTACAATGATGAACCACTATGTGTTTAGGCTGCAGTATGGTGGTCAGTTAGACAGAGGCAAGATATGACACGCTTTGTACATCGGTTATTGCCTCTGTGCCAGAGGTCTTTTATCAACAACAACAAGAGGCATCCAGGAATAGAGTAGAAGCAAGGAGAGAGAGTGTATATAACATGTTCAGACTGGCAGAGTACACCGTGTATGATTAATGAGTGTGGGTTGAACAACCAGACAGAGAGATGGCGTGATCTGCAACAAAAAATTTGAGGGTTGTGGGTTCGAACTCAGTTGTTCCAACCAACGAACTATGCTCTCTAAGTCTGCAGGATCAAACAGAGCCCTGATGGGAGTCAGGAGCGAGAGGGACCCATGCAGAATTATTTATTGGGCCAAACAAAATGGCTGAATAACATTTCGTCCATCTTTATGTTCTGAGTTTAAATTCAACAAAGGGTCAACTTTTTGCCTTTCATCTTTTTGGGGGTTGATAAAATAAGAACCAGCATTGGGGGGCGGGAGGGGGGAGGGGTCAATGCAGTCAACTTACTCTCTCCCCTGAATTTGCTGGCCTTGTGCAAAATTTGAAACCAAAACTACTACTACTAATAATAATAATAATAATAATAATAATAATAATAATGATAATTTTTTTTATTTCTTTACTACCCACAAGGGGCTAAACACAGAGGGGACAAACAAGGACAGACAAACGGATTAAGTCTATTATATCGACCCCAGTGCGTAACTGGTACTTATTTAATCAACCCCGAAAGGATGAAAGGCAAAGTCGACCTCAATAATAATAATAATAATAATAATAATAATAATAATCCTTGCTATTATAGGCACAAGGCCTGAAATTTGTGGGGAGGGGACTAGTTGATTACATCAAACCCCAGTACACAACTGGTACTTGTTTGGCCTCCGTGCTGGTGGCATATAACAAACACCATCTGATCGTGGCCGTGCCAGTGGCACGTAAAAAGCACCATCCGAGTATGGCCGTTCGCCAGCCTCGTCTGGCACCTGTGTTGGTGGCACATAAAAGGCACCCACTACACTCATGGAGTGGTTGGCGTTAGGAAGGGCATCCAGCTGTAGAATCTCTGCCAGATCAGACTGGAGCCTGGTGCAGCCTCCTGGCAGTCCAGACCCCAGTTGAACCGTCCAACCCATGCTAGCATGGAAAACGGACGTTAAACGATGATGATGATGAAAGGACGAAAGGCAAAGTTGACTTTGGTGTAATTTGAGCTCAGAACACGAAGGCAGACAATATGCCACTAAGCATTTTGCCTGGTGTGCTAATGGTTCTACCAGCTCACTACATTATTAATAATAATAATAATAATAAATGCTTAGCAGTATTTCATCTGTCTTTACATTCCGAGTTCAAATTCTGCCGAGGTCAACTTTGCCTTTCATCCTTTCAGGGTCGATAAATCAAGTACCCCCCTAACCCAAAATTCCAGGCCTTGTGCCTAGAGTAGAAAAGAACAATAATAATAATAATAGTAGTAGTAGTAGTAGTATAGTAGTAGTAGTAGTAAAAGTTCTTGTGTGTGTGTATGTACACACAGAGAAAACCATGCGTGCACAACACACACTCGCTCTGTTACACAAGAAATATTGTTTTGAAAGGCAATTGATGATGATGTGGTGGTAGAGAAACTACAGAAGGAGGCATGTTTGGTCGTTATTTTGTCATTCATTAAAAAGAAGAAAAAAAAGGTGTCAAATCAAACAAGAATTATTTAAATAGCTGCAACAGCAGAAGCAGCCTTGGTGACCTCTGATTTTCCAGCTGCTGTATTCAGGGCTGGTTGTTTTATAATCAAAATTTATCTATTGAATGGTTGATTAAATCGTAATAATTACAGTGATAATCACCATATTACTGGTAATGAATGTGTGTGGGTGTGCAAGACCCACCCACCCGCACATAAATACAGTCACGTAGACACATACAGACATATGTGCACTATATGTAAATAGGCACACACTCTTGCATACACCTACATATATACACACATGTAAGCACACACTCTTGCATACACCTACATATATACACACATGTAGGCACACACAGACGCTGGTTTTGATAGTTCCCATATGTTGCTCCAAATTCCTTTGTATTTCAGCAACAGATTAAATATTTTCTATAACGTTAATTAGCGTTGTTACGTTCGTTATGTAACAGCCCACCCACACCTACAGGCAATCCTTTTGAAACAGGCCTACGTAGAATATTATGATTTAACTCCAGTCAACTGTGACGGGGCAGAATTATGCTCAAAGGCCCTGTTTATTGTCCCTTTTAATTTTCTTTTACGGGAACATCCAATGTATTTCCTGGCTCCTCCTTCCTAGGGGTCGGTCATCACATGGTGACACACAGCAAGCATTTGCTCCACTTGGAACTGGTACAGACTGGGAGAGTCTAATTGCCTAATTAAAAGTTTCATGTCCACTTTCCTATGCATACAGGTGGCAGCAGCAGTAGTAACACTGAAAAATACCTGAGGAATGAGAACCCAGGTTCGAAATTTCCCCAAGACACCTGATGAAGGCTGGAGGGTATATCAACCGAAACAAGATGAAGACAAATATCCGTCAAATGTAAATAATGTAAATAATGTACATAATTCCTCATCTCTTAAATATAGAACATATATGACCATCCCCACCTGCAGCTTCCCTCTAATCACAAGAAGACACTTACCCAGGGATTGAACCTGAAACGATGAATCTGGGAAGCTAGCTTCTCAACCACACCACCCTTCATATACCTTTTACTCTTTTACTTGTAGCCATGCTGGAGCACTGCCTTAAATGATGAAGGCTGGAGGGTATATCAGCCGAAACGTTGTGTTAACAACAAACAGGAGGAGGACAAATATCCGTCAAATGTAAATAATTCTTCATCTCTTAAATATAGAGCTGTACTAAACAACTGGTTTATACTATATGGTTTATTATCAATAACACACACACACATTATATGATGGGCTTCTTTCAGTTTCCGTCTATCAAATGCATTCACAAAGTCTTTGGTCAACCCCGAGTCATCATCAAAGACACTTGTCCCAGGTACCATGCAGTGGAACTAAACATGGTTGGGAAGCAAACTGCTTACCACAGGGCCATCCCTGCACCTATTAAATGTGCTTCTATAATGCTTTTGTGAAGAATTGGTGATCACTAGTCTAAAAGTGTTCTGCTAGTCTTGGTTACATGGTTTCAAGTGCAAACTAAGGAGTGGCTGTGTGGTAAGTAGCTTGCTAACCAACCACATGGTTCCGGGTTCAGTCCCACTGCGTGGGATCTTGGGCAAGTGTCTTCTGCTATAGCCCCGGGCCGACCAATGCCTTGTGAGTGGATTTGGTAGATGGAAACTGAAAGAAGCCTGTCGTATATATGTATATATATATATATATATGTATGTATGTATGTGTGTGTCTGTGTTTGTCCCCCTAGCATTGCTTGACAACCGATGCTGGTGTGTTTATGTCCCCGTCACTTAGCGGTTCAGCAAAAGAGACCGATAGAATAAGTACTGGGCTTACAAAGAATAAATCCCAGGGTCAATTTGCTCGACTAAAGGCGGTGCTCCAGCATGGCTGCAGTCAAATGACTGAAACAAGTAAAAGAGTAATATCCTACCTAATTGACACAATAGAAGAAAAAGAAAAAAGGGTCAATGGTGCAAGTATGGTTATGTGTTAAGATGTTTGTTTCCAGTCACAAGGTTCTGGGTACAGTCCCACGACATGGCACCTTGGGCAGGTGTCTTCTATTGTCGCCCTGGTCTGATCAAAGCCTTCTGAGTGGACTTGGTAAATAGAAACTGAAAGAAGGCTTCATACACCCACACACGTGTTTGTGTGTGTGCATGTGTGTGTGTTTGTCTCCCGCAATGCTTGATAATTGGTGTTGGTTTGTTTACATCTCTGTAACCTAATGGCTCAGCAAAAGGGAGTGACAGAATAAGTACCAGGTTTAAAAAAAAAAAGGGAAAGAAAAACCTAAAAACTGGGGTCGATTCGTTCCATCAAAACCTTTTGCGGTGGTGTCTCAGCATGGCCGCAGTCCAATGACCAGATTAAGTAAAACCACAGAAGGTACATTGTTTTAGCAGCAAAAAGAAGGCAATAACCCATGCAAATGCAGAAAGTATGCCAATGCATATCATTACACACGAATACCTTTACAGCAAATATGACAAGAGACACACACACACACACACAGCCCAGCAAACAGATACCAAATAGCTATTGACCTACATACAGAGAGAGAGAGAGAGAGAGCCTTAGTTATGACCTTGATATGTCAGGTCTTGCACAGTGACAACTGACAGCACCATCACATATGCACCTTAGCATGCCTAGTGCATTCCTGGGTACTTTTCCTTGTTCTTACTATCCAGCCTCTAACACAGGTTATATTACGATACTTAGGTAGCCAAACACTTATAACACACACTCATCTCTATAGCATGACATACATAAATACACACACACACACACATATATATATATATATATATATATATGCATACATACACACTCTCACACACACCTTTATAATATCTGACATACATATGTATCACATATCACAAAGTCACACACACACTAATTATGAATGAGTTAAGTAGAGATGTTGGCTGCTTATCTTTCTCTTTCTGTACATCATCATCATCATCATCATTTAACATCCACTTTCCAAGCTGGCATGGGTTGGACAATTTGACTGAGGACTGGCGAACCAGATGGCTGCACCAGGCACCAATCTGATCTGGTAGAGTTTTAAGCCTGAGACTTATACTGCTGGTCTCTTTTACTCGACCACTAAGACACAGGGATGTGAACAAACCAACACAGGTTGTCAAGTAGTGATAAAGGCCAAACAATACACACACACACACACAAGGCTGAAGTAGAAGACATTTGCCCAAGGTGCTGCACAATGGAACTGAACCAAAAACCCCATGGTTAGGAAGCAAGCTTCTTAACCACACAGCCATACCTGTGCCTGTATAAAAGTTTGATATAATGTCATCACCTTTGCTTCGGGGTTTCATCCTGGTGTCCATGGGACTTGGAGCTTCAATAAATTTCTGTTGTGGTTGAGAAAGACACCAACTGTTGAAATGTGTTGTGACTTACCACTTGAACACCAGTGTGAAACCATGATGTGAATGGAACAAGAGTTACTAAACTCACTATATACTAAAACTATGACAACAGATGGTCTGTTTAGTTCTGCATGGTAGGCAGGTCAGTTCAATGGTATCAGCTGGTGTGCCACCTGTGAAATTTGATGACACCAGGTATTGTTCCAAATAGTAAGTAGTTATTAGTGTGCCAGTAATATCAGATGAAAACAGATCATGTCAGTTGGTGTTGTGTGTAACTGTATTTCATGTAATTATTGCAAGGTGTCAGCAGTGGTGGTAAGCAGAGGGAATAATCTTACTTTGAGCAAGCAAATCTTATCTATATGACTGCTGCATATAGGTCAACTAGAATTAAGGTGGTCTTTCTTGTGTGTTGGCAGTCAATCAAGTTCATTAACAATGTGTGTTTTTTTTTATGGCGACAATGCTGAGGAAGACTGCTAGCTGGTAGAGTTTTCCCTGTCCTGTATCTGAAAGAGTGCATGTGTTGCATAAATCTTTCTTTGAAGTCATTAGCTGTTAAGCCAACATAGATTATTAGAACATCATTGAAGAGAGTGAGATGGCCACAGAAACAACAGCTTTTGAGAGGCAGAATCTCCAGTGGAGAGTTGAAGTGGTTTCTGTGCTATTAGCTTAAAGCAGTGCTGTTTCTGTAAATACAGGATTTTCTTTTCTGTTGTAACATTCAATGATAGAACACAATATTGTCTAGTCATTAATAGATAATCTTTATGTTATGGGCAACAAAAAGTTTGTGGTACTTGTAGGTGTTTGGGAAAAGTGAGTTAGGATCAAGAAACAGCTACCTATATTTGTGGAGACATCTAGATTGTATGGAGGATTAAATCAGATTATCTTTTTCTTTCTAACTCTCTTTGGGGTATGATTTTCTATGTGCATTAACATATCACCAAAGCCACGCCTTGTTAGAGCCTCATAAAGAGGTGTGGCCCTCTTGAATAATCTACTGTTTGCTAATTCTTCTAGTGATACCTCTTACTAGATTTCAGATAACAGCTGTGAGTGGTTGGAGTTGCTGTAGATACCAAACTAGTCCTTGTCTATTCAGTGCAAAATATTGAAGTTTAATTCAGAAATATTGTAAAAATGCAAAGAAATTACATTCCCTTGTAATTAAACAGCGTGCAGTGCGATCGCACAAAATATGTGGCGTCACTGGTTAAGTTCCAGTGACAGGCTGTGGCGATTAATGTGTTGAGTACCAATTGATGTAATTGTCAAGGTTACCCCCACAAACTTTCAGGCCTTGTACCAGTAACAGCAACAAATATTTTGAACAACACAATAACCAATCAACACATACAATCCAATTTATTAACCTTTAGCATGTTGAAGGCAAAGCATGTTACCACATGAGTTTTCTCCCCTGTTGCTGCAGGCACATTGTGTTGCATTGAGAGGGGAGAAAATTCATACGGCAACATGATTTGCCTTTAGTGTGCTAAAGGTTAATGATGAACTGCCATTGTCGTATACTTACCAGATTAGCAGAAATATAAATGTGATGCCTGAAGGCTACTGGCATTCTGTTGGTTATGACAAGGGTTTCAAGTGATCTGATCAATGGGACAGCCTGCTCGTGAAATCAACATGCAAGTGGCTGAGCCCTCCACAGACACATATAACCCTTAATGCAGTCCTCAGAGAGATTCAGTGCGACACAGAATACAACAAAGGCTGGTCCTTTGAAATACTGATACGACTCATTTTTTCCAGCTGAGTGGACTGGAGCAATGTGGAATAAAGTGTCTTGCTCAAGGACACAACTTGTCGCTGGGAATGAAGTACTCCTGACCATTAAGCCACATGCCTTCACTATGACTGAAGGTAAAAGAAAACAAAGATGAGGTAAATGACCTCCTATTAAAATGGTGAGATATCTCCCATCCACACACTCACCGAAAATACTTCCTTGTGATGTTTGTCACAAGAGAGAGAAAGGAAGGACGTCCTAATTTCTGACAAATAAACAAAAACTGATGCTGACTATTAATGGAATTATGTAGAAGACATGTCACAATTCTTCAGTTTTGTTGACAAAAACACCAAAACACCAGCCGAGACTAACAGAATATTGAATATCTCAGATGTCAGAGCACAAGACTTCTTTTTCTGGGAGTGTACAAAGGAAAATGGCATTATAATAATATTTTGAATGTTTTTATCTTTTACTTGTTTCAGTCACTGAACTGTGGCCATGCTGGGGCACTGTTGTTTTGAAGGGTTTAGTCAGACAAGTTGGCCCCAGTACACTATGTCTTTTTATTAAAGCTTAGTACTTATTCTATTGGTCTCTCTTTGCTGAGTTGCTATGTTGCGAGGATGTAAACAAACCAGCACCTGTCGTGAAATGGTAGTGGGGAACAAATACAAAGGTATACACATACGTGTGAGTGTGTGTACATGTATATATTCGTGTGTGCATGTGCATACACACACACACACAACAGGCATCTTCTCGGTTCTATCAACGAAATCCAAGGCTGACCAAATCACAAGGCTTTGGTTAGCTGAGGACTATATCAGAAAACTACTGCAAGGCCCAAGGTGCCATACAGTAGGACTGAACCCAGAACCATATGGTTGGAAAGCAAACGTCTTACTATACAGTCACAGAAAAATGTAATTGTGTTCAGTGAGAAAATGTATTTACAAATCCAGTGTCTGCAACGGAGGCAGTGTTTTTAATTAAATAACCATCAATGTACCATACACTGTCGATGGGCCATTCACTGAAGTATTTGTCCTGAGATAACACCTCTCATGGATTGCTGTGTTAAAAAGAATAATAAATATTGGAGAAAGATAAGAATTCATCCCAGCAGCATCCAGTGAGAGTGCCAGATGCATTTCAGACTTTTAGGGCCTTTTCAAAGGCATATACTCACAGCCAGCTACATGGTTAGCCCCTATTGCTCTCTAAGGGAGCATAGGGCATCTTTCCTGGTTTCTCTGGTGTATATATTCCCCACCTGGATGGGATGCCAGTCCTTTGCAGGATTACTCACTTTTGCCAGCTGAATGGACTGAAGCAATGTAAAAATGAAGTATTTTGCTTGGACACAAAGCATTGTCCAGCCCAGGAATGGAACTCACAATCTTATGATTATGAGTGGGATGGAATTTGTTGAGGCAGATTTTCTACAGCCTGGTGCCCTCCCTGTTACCAACACTCACCCATTTCCACCCTAACCACTAAGCCATGTGCCTTCACACAGCCAACGACATGTTTGGACAAGAATTTCTCAACTGTGATATAAGTGTACAAAACATCCACTGATGTTGCAAACAGCTGTTCAGTTGAATAAAAAACCAGTATGCATATTTGAAGCAGTCTATATATCATAATATATTTATTGGAGACAATGGTGAATTCTTGTCCCTACATATGGCTAGCTGTGAACGAAAAAGGCATAATGAATATGCTCAATTAAAAAGGTATAAAAAAGGGGAGGGGGAAAGAAAAGCATCTGGTGCTCTCACTGGTCACTGATGGGATAAATTTTCATTTCTTTCTGGTATTTCATGGGAGACGTTATCTCAGTACAAATATTGTAGTAACTTGGCCTATCAAGTGTGTATATATTGATTTCAAATTTTGGTACATGGCCAGCAATTTGGGCGGGGTGGGGGTGAGTTGATTACATTAATCCAAGTGTTCAACTGACATTCATTTTATCAACACTGAAAGGATGAAAGGCAAAGCTGACCTTGGTGGAATTTGAACTCAGAACAAAGACGGACGGAATGTCACTAAGCGCAGCAACAATTCTGCCAGCTCATCACCATCCAGTGTCTACGTATGAACTATGATACACAGATGGTTAAACAATCTTTATGAATACACTGGTATTGTAAAAAAAAAACCTGTTCTTCTACGACGTAATTACAGCAACCATCATATCTCTGTGTTCAAACCTGCTTGGACGTATAACAAATAAATATAAAACAATTGTTTGTATATTTATTTGGTGGCTGTGTGGTAAGAAGCTTGCTTCCCAACCACATGGTTCCAGGTTCAATCCCACTGTGTAGCACCTTGGGCTGACCAAAGCCTTGTGGGTGGATTTAGTAGACAGAAACTGAAAGAAGCCTGTCATATATATATGTGTGTGTGTGTGTGTGTGTTTGTCCCCACCCCACCATCACTTGACAACCGATATTGATATGTTTACATCCCCATAACTTAGCAGTTCAGCAGAAGAGACTGACAGAATAAGTACTAGACTTACAAAGAATAAGTCCAGGGGTAAATTTCTTCAACTAAAACCCTTTAAGGTGGTGCTCCAGCATGGCCGCAGTCAAATGACTGAAACAAGTGAAAGAGTAAAAGAACTGCTGAGAGATGGACGGTTATTTTGTAATTAACGTAATTATGAATAATGAAGCAGGAAATAACTGACCTTTAAACGATTCCAGCAATTTAAGACCCTTACAATAAATATAACCCTAATCAACAAAGACAGTAGGGTCCCCTAACTCCTTTGAAATTGATTAAGATCAACCCAAGTTCCTGACTAATGGGGGAAGCACTCCGTCGGTTACAACGACGAGGGTTCCGGTTGATCCAAATCAACGGAACAGCCTGCTCGTGAAATTAACGTGTAAGTGGCTGAGCACTCCACAGACACGCGCACCCTTAACGTAGTTCTCGGGGATATTCAGCGTGACACAGAGAGTGACAAGGCCAGCCCTTTGAAATACAGGTACAACAGAAACAGGAAGTAAGAGTGAGAGAAAGTTGTGGTGAAAGAGTACAGCAGGGATCACCACCATCCCCTGCCGGAGCCTTGTGGAGTTTTAGGTGTTTTCGCTCAATAAACACTCACAACGCCCGGTCTGGGAATCGAAACCGCGATCCTATGACCGCAAGTCCGCTGCCCTAACCACTGGGCCATTGCGCCTCCACTTCCTGACTAATACTGCCATAGTGTATCTAGGACTACGCCGTTGATTGTGCTGTTATCGCTGTTCATCCCAAGTCTGCCCAGGTCGAACTAACCTAGGATAAAAAGCATTCTTCTCACAAAAACACAAAACTATTTTTCAGTCCATATATGTCGTAAAAGAGTTTGTTTCCAAACCACATGGGTCTGGGTTCAGTCCCATTGTGAGTCTGCTATTGTGGCCCTAGGACAACCAAAGCTTTGGGAGTGGATTTGGTAGATGGAAACTGAAAGAAGCCTGTTGTATGTGTGTGCATGCACGAGTGTTACTGTCTCCTTGTCTTGACATCATGTGAAAGTTGTAAACAAGTTACACCATCATACAAGCAGTGTCATTTCATTCCGATATTCTGTGTAAAAATGTCTGGTCATGGGGAAAATATTACTTTGTTTGGAAACGGGGGAGAGTTGGTGACAGGAAGAGCATCCAGCTGTAGAAAATCTGCCTTGACAAATTTCGTCCGACTCATGCAAGCACGGAAAAGCTGATGTTAAAACGACAACAATAAGGATGACGCAAAGACAGAGGCAGAGTATGATTTGGTTGCCATTGCTAGCAGGTTGGGTACCCAGGTAGAAGCTACCTTGTTAGCTTTCGGTTTGTAAGCAGTAAGGGGAAAACAACGACGACTTTTTGAAACAGATGTTTTTTTACAACAGTTAATATTTTTGTTAACAATAGCAGAACAAATCTCAAAACAGATTCTGAAGCATAAATAGTATTTTCTTTCTGCAGGATGTCATTATTATTATTATTACTAAATTCAACGTAAATATTAAGGAGAGAACAGCTGAACAAGGCTCTGTAAACAGAAATAACAATAGACAGGATACAATAGGAATGTGTGCAGTTATAATTATATGCTAATCATTTATTGATGTTCTGCTCATAACTGGGTTTTCCTTTTCTAATTTTAGGTGAGTAATTATTATTAACGTTGCCAGATGAGTTTGGTGGGATGCTGTGCCTTTGTTTGCATCAGCAACACAAAACTGATGGTTAATGGAAGTTGAGAAAGAGGTGGGTCTACATTGTAAGTGAAGTAACCAGAAGAGGGGTGGAGTGACAGAGAGGCAGGTGAAAGAGAGGTGCAGCGAGGCCGGTGGCAGTCAAAGGAGAGGCGCAGCAAGGCTGACGGCGGTCAAAGGAGAGGCGCAGCAAAGCCGATGGCAGTCAAAGGAGAGGCGCAGCAAGGCTCACGGCAGTCAAAGGAGAGGCACAGCAAAGCCGATGGCAGTCAAAGGAGAGGCGCAGCAAGGCTGACGGCAGTTGAAGGAGAGGCGCAGCAAGGCCAATGACTGCCGAAGGAGAGGCGCAGCAAGGCTGACGGCAGTTGAAGGAGAGGCGCAGCAAGGCCAATGACTGCCGAAGGAGAGGCGCAGCAAGGCTGACGGCAGTTGGAGAGGCGCAGCAAGGCTGACCATAGCTGAAAGACAGGAGCAGCAAGGTCGGCACAGCGAGGTCAACGGCAGTCTAAGGAGTAGTATAGCTAGTCTGACGGCAGCCAAAGTAAAAACACAGTCAGGTGGCACTGGCATCAACCACACTCAAATTGTGCTTTTTACATGCCCATTATGGGTGCCAATCATGTGGTACTGCCATTGGCCACAACAACAAATTCACTTGCCTCAACAGGTCTTCACAAGCGCTGTTTACTGCTCAATGATTGAAGGGTACTCTTAAATGGGCTGGTCATGCAACACTGGCATAGGCCATGGTTATGGTCTCACTTGGCTTGCCAGGTCTTTTCCAGCACAGCAGATCTCCAAAGGTATCAGCCACTTGTCATCACCTCCATGAGGCCCAACGTTCGAAGGTCATGCTTCACCACCTCATCCCAGGGCTTCCTGGGTCTATCTCTTCCACAGGTTCCCTCTACTGCTAGGGTGTTACACTTTTTCATACAGCTGTCCTCATCCATACGCAACCCCTGACCAAATCAGTGCAGTCGTCTCTCTTACACACCATGTCTGATGCTTCTTAAGTCCATTGGCCCCTGTACTTGACTTGTACTGCATTCATACCTTGGTGGAATTTGATCTCAGAACGTGAAACTGGAAGAAACACTACTAAGGTGGCAAGATTGTAGAATTGGTAAAGACCGATCAAATGCTGCATTAGAAGAAGTGGCACCGTTGGTGTGGGTTGTACCTGGGGCAAGTCAATGTTACCACAGCTGGCGCAGATTAAAGACACTCTTCACTCTTTTACTTGTTTCAGTCATTTGACTGCGGCCATGCTGGAGCACTGCCTTTAGTCGAGCAAATTGACCCCGGAACTTATTCTTTGTAAGCCCAGTACTTATTCTATCGGTCTCTTTTGCCGAACCGCTAAGTGACGGGGACGTAAACACACCAGCATCAGTTGTCAGGCAATGCTAAGGGGACAAACACAGACACACACACATATATATATATATATATATATATACATATATACGACAGGCTTCTTTCAGTTTCCGTCTACCAAATCCACTCACAAGGCATTGGTCGGCCCGGGGCTATAGCAGAAGACACTTGCCCAAGATGCCACGCAGTGGGACTGAACCCAGAACCATGTGGTTGGTTAGCAAGCTACTTACCACACAGCCACTCCTTTCTCCATATGAGGAGAAAGAAACAAAAAGAGGAATGAAAACAATCCGGGGAAAGGGGATTCTTCAAGTTAGATTACATCTGATACAGAGTGGAGATAAAAGAGAGAGAGAAAAAGATTTTTTAAAATGATAATGGTGGCAACTGTGATGAAGTTTAGAGGAGAGTGAAAGGGGAAAACCAATTACATACACGTATGCACATACTAGAGAGTGAGAGAGAGAGAGGAATGTGTTTGTGTGTGTGTATATATATACACACAACAAATAAATAATTAAAGAGACATCATATAGAAATGTCAAAGTGTGAGAGACGAGTGTGTGTGTGTGTGTGGGGGGGAATATGTAAATGTAATAGTAAAAAAAAATAAAGATCAGAATTTGTATCATATTATCTCTCTCTCTCTTTCTCTCTGCCCCTACCCACCCATGCAGTGTTTAGAATTTCAAAAGAAAAGGACAAAGTCAGAAAGTGTACTGTTGTTTCAAAATAAAGCCAGATATTTAACTCCCACATTCAAAGTTCAGTGATTTGCACATAACACACTGCCACATTAACAGAATGTCATACTCACACACGCACGCACACACACGTTATGCTAAAACAACCAACCTACATCATCCTGCATCAAAACAACCCAATCATCTAAATGGACAACATGGAACTTGGCTGAAAAAGGCAACACTATTCCAGGCTATTTGTCATGACGTAAAACCAAACACTATACTAATCTGACATACACAACCGAGAGAGTATTAAATTAAAACAGCCATCTTTGTTGTCTCATACATGATGTATAGAGACACAGTTGAGAGGCCAGTTGCTGTAGTATTTGTCCTGATATAACATCTCCGTTGGCTGTCCTGTACTAAAAACACAATATAGAGAAATAAAAAATTCACCTCAGTAAGGGCCAGTATGAATGCCAGATGCTTAAATGAAATTTGTTGCCTCTAATATAGGCAACAGTGAATAAAATATTCCCTGATGTGGCAAAACAGCTGCCCAATTGAATAAAATTCTGGTATATGCAATTGAGGCAGTATTTATCCTAATTAAAATAACCATCAAGACACGGGTGTGGCTGAGCAAGGAGTTTGCTTCCCAACCACACAGTTTCCAGGTTGACACCTGTACAAGGTGCCACATAATGGGATTGAACCTGTAATCACTTCGATTGAAAAGCAAACTTCTTACCACACACCTACACCTACAATTGTTATACAGCAACAATGTCGTCAAGTCAAGCTATTCGTTTAAAAACCTGAAAAACTGTTCCATTCACTCTCAGTGAGACCCATTTTTCTCAACCATTTCTTAATCTGCGGACCCCTCTGGTTCCTATTTTATTCAACTGGACCCTAATAAATACTTGATGCTTAAAAAATTCTATTAGATCTTCACAAGTATTATTAAGAATTCTTTTATTCTTTTACTCATTTCAGTCATTTGACTGCAGCCATGCTGGAGCACCACCTTAAAGGTTTTTTTTTAATCAATGAAGTTGACCCCAGGACTTATTGTTTGTAAGCCTGGTACTTATTCTAATGGTCTCTTTTGCTGAACTGCTAAGTTACAGGGACATAAACACACCACCATCAGTTGTCAAGCAATGGTAGGAAGACTTCTTTCAGTTTCCGTTTACCAAATCCACTCACAAGGCTTTTATCGGCCTGAGGCTAAAGTAGAAAACACTTACCCAAGGTGCCATGCAGTGGGACTGAACCCAGAACTATGTGCTTGGGAAGCAAGCTTCTTACCACACAACCACACCTGTGTCTATACCTACACACACACACATATATTTATATTTTTATGACAGGCTTCTTTCAGTTTCCACTAACCAAATCTATTCACAAGGCTTTGGTCAGCCCGAGGCTACAGTGGAAGACACTTGACCAAGGTGCCACGCAGTGGGACTGAACCTGGAATTGTATAAAAAATTGTTAAAATATTTTGTGTATTGGAGAAATATAACCGATTCCATTGTCCATAAACTTTAACAACAGAATCTGATAAGGGTCACAGTTGTGAGACCCTGAATTGGACCCTAACAGTAATCATACAAAAACAAGTACTTTTAGGATCTGGTCATGGATACTGTCGAAAGCAGTTCCTGTCCTGCTTTCGTTATTCTCTGGGAAATTGCATTTTTAAGTTGTTTTTTCTATTTTATTTCCCTTTTTTTTTATTATCTTGGTTAATGTCTTTTCATATCAGTTTGATATATAAAGTAATTATCTTATTCTTCAGTCCGTTATCTTATGTGATTGACCATCCTTTTTCTTTGGAATCAGACTGAATTCCTCCTTGTTTTCCTTTCCTCCTAACAGATTACCATGGGTCTATTTATTCATTCACTATCACATAATAATAAATAATAATAATAGTGATAATGATAAATGCTCTGATGCAGTTCCAGGCAGTGGCTCTCATGGCTTCTGATCTTAAGTGTTATCATGTACATTGTTTTGTCTTGGTATAACAGATGAACTTACAGCAAATATTCTACTCAATACCACAGATTTGCTTGTCAGTTGTTTGACCATAACCAGTTGAGCATGTCCCTTAGTGGCTGACGATATGTGCATCTCTGATCACGAGCAGAAGTAGTGGGGGAGCATCATAGCCATGTGTTGAGAGGGATTCTTTGGGGGTTTGAATGATTCACCTCTGGAAACATGGGTGGTTCTTTCAACATCCTTAAACAACCCTTATTCAGGGACCTTTTGAGCGGGATCGGCTACTCAACCTGAAGAAAATTCTAACTGGGCCCCACCTGCAAGGTCATGTGCTGTTTATCTTGATATGAGATCACCATGTCGCGCACATATGGTTGTGATGCATGTGCCTGGTGTACCTTTATCAGACAGGTAGTCATGATGGGTATATTGGGCTTCGTATATTTTACCCCAGTGTCACTTTGATGGCATGAACTGCTCTCTCACTCAATAATAAGAATAATAATAAGTACATTGTCTTGTCTTGCTGTAAAAGATGGGTTACAATACCACCGATTTGCTTGTCAGTTGTTTGACCATAATCAGTTGAGCATGCCCCTTATTGGCTGACGATATGTGCATCTCTGATCACGATCAGGAGTATTGGGGGAGCATCATAGCCATGTGTTGAGAGGGATTCTTTGGGGTCTAAATAATTCACCTCTGAAAACAGGTCTTTTGTTCCTCATCCTTAAAACAAATCTTATTCAGGTACATTTTGAGTGGGATGGGCTGCTCAAGCTGTAGAATATTCTAATTGGGCCCCACCTACAAGGTCATGAGCTGGTTATCTTGATATGAGGTCACTATGTTGCACATCATATAGTGGTGATGCATGTGCCCGATGTACCCTTATCACACAGGCAGTCATGATGGGTACACTGGGCTTG
>NC_043024.1:982097-1052097 GCF_006345805.1 Octopus sinensis
ACCCTTAATGTAGTTCTCAGGGAAATTCAGTGAGTCACAGAATGTGACAAGGCCGACCTTTCTGAAATACAGGTGCAACTCATTTTTGCCAGCAGAGTGGATGAGAGTAACATAAAAATAAAAGGCCTTGCTCAAGGACACAGTGCATAGCTGGGAATTGAACACACAACCTTTCAGTTGTGAACAGAATACCCTAACAACTATCATGCACCTTCCCCCTCCCCCCACAACATACATTCTGTTTTCTTATTGCCCACAAGGGGCTAAACATAGAGGGAGAAAACAAGGACAAAGAGATTACATCGAACCCAGTGCGAAACTGGTACTTTATTTATCGACCCCGAAAGGATGAAAGGCAATGTCAACCTCGGTGGAATTTGAACTCAGAACGTAATGGCAGACGAAATACCACTAAGCATTTCGTCCGGCGTACTAATGTTTCTGCCAGCTCGCCGCCTTACCACAACATACATTCATACACATGATAGGCTTCTTTCAGTTTCCATCAACCAAGTTCACTCATAAGGCCTTGGTCGACCTGGGGCTATAGCAGAAGACCCATGTCCAAGATGCTGCAGAATGGGACAGAACCCAAGACCACACAGCCATACCTGGGGTATAAGAAATTCATACTTCTAAATATCAGAGCCAAAGGAATTTTTAATTTCATTAATCATCTCCACATGGAAAAAAACCCCACCAAAAGTAAGATATTCTTTGATAACAAATACATGGATAAACACACACACACACACACTCTGCCAAGCAGGTACCACATGGTAAAACGCATTAATAACAGATGTCAGCAATAAGTTGCTGATAACAAAAATTTAAAATATATTAAAAAAATTTTTTTAATAGATGAAGGAATTTCACAAGCACAGAATAGCTATGTGGTTAAAAAGCTTGCTTCACAACCACATAGTTCTGGGTTCAAACCCACTGCATGGCACACCATGGGCAATTTTTTTTTTCTATTGCGGCCTAGCATCAACCAATGCTGTTTGAGTGAATTTAGATTTAGTAGAGAGAAACTGTGTGGAAGCCTGCCATGGATGTATCTTGATTATTTTCATGTCCACTTTTCCCTGCTTGCATGGGTTCGACAAATATTTTGTTGAGGCAGATTTTCTTTAGTTGAACGCTCTTCCTGTCACCAACCTTCACCTGTTTCCAAATAAGGTAATATTTACTCACAACTGGGTGTGGTTTTTTTCAGAGAAGATTATGAATGAAGGACACAGCTTGTACAACAGACACAGACTGCATAACACACACACACACGTGTGTGGGCGTTTCCAACTGCCAAATCCACTCCCAAGTCTTTGATCAGCCTGGTGGCCTTAATAGAAGGCACTTGGCCAAGGTACCATGCAACAGGACTGAACCAGAACCATGTGGCTGGCAAACAAACTTCTAACCCCACAACCACTTGTGTTTGTCCCCTACTGCTGCTTGACAACCAGAGTTGGTTTGTTTTCATCCTTGTAATTTAGTGGATCAGCAAAAGAGACCAATAGAATAAGAACCAGACTTGAAAATAAGTCCTGTGGTTAATTTGTTAGACTAAAAACCTGCAAGGCAGTGCTCCAGCATGGCTGCAATCCAAAGACTGAAACAAATAAAAGATAACAGGTTCCATAATCTGTTTTGGCTCAGTTTCTATGGTTGGATGCGCTCCTTATCAGTTCCTTGTTACACTGTCCAACCCATGACAGCATGGAAAACAGAAGTTAAATGATGAGGAAGACCCTGCTCTTCCTTTTCTAACTAAACCAGAAAACAAAAACAAAATAAGATAAACAAATAAAAGCACTTGTGAACTATCTAACTGCACACTCCTTTCCATCCAGGACCACCTAGCCTCCGTTCACCCAACACATCTCCCACACAAAATCCCAAACACTTTGACTGGACCCTCCAGCAGGAAGTTGGAAGGAGTGCAGCAGTGGCACGTGGGACAGGGATAGAAGATAGAGCCTTTATCTGGACACAAGAACAGGATAAGGGAATCACATGATATTCATGCCTTCCTCAAAAAAAGAAAGAAAAAAATGGGCACACAGGGTTCATCGTATACTCTTTACTCTTTTACTTGTTTCAGTCATTTGACTGCGGCCATGCTGGAGCACCGCCTTTGGTCGAGCAAATCGACCCTGGGACTTATTCTTTGTAAGCCCAGTACTTATTCTATCGGTCTGTTTTACCGAACCGCTAAGTGACGGGGACGTAAACACACCAGCATCGGTTGTCAAGCAATGCTAGGGGGACAAACACAGACACACATATATATATATATATACATATATACGACAGGCTTCTTTCAGTTTCCATCTACCAAATCCACTCACAAGGCATTGGTCGGCCCGGGGCTATAGCAGAAGACACTTGCCCAAGATGCCACGCAGTGGGACTGAACCCGGAACCATGTGGTTGGTTAGCAAGCTACTTACCACACAGCCACTCCTGTATCATCATCATTGTCGTTTAATGTCCGCTTTCCATGCTGGCATGGGTTGGACAGTTTGACTGAGGGCTGGCAAACCAGAAAGTTGCACCAGGCCCCGATCCGATCTGGCAAAGTTTCTACAGGGTTGTACGTAGGAAAAGGCAAAACCAACTTCAATGAGATTTGAACCCAGAATATAAGAGGACATAATCCAACAACAGATGGCATTTATAACCAGTGCCCTGCCAAGTCTGCCATTCACCTATTGCGCCTCAAATATTGTTAAGTTTCATTTACATTTTTGTCAGTTGTTAATGGAGATCTTCCCATTGTTATTTTGTTTTGTTTCCCCCTCCCCTCAAATGTATTGTGCAAATGGTTATTGTATTCAGAAAGTCATGGTGTATACAATGTGTGCGTAATATTGCCATTGTTACTTTTGTTGAATCACTAGTCAGCCACTAGATTATGGAGGAAACATATTCAAAGACATTCCAGCAATGACCCCCACACCAGATTTCCTTTCAGACATTCAGCATTTAGACCTATATTATTCAATGTAGTCCTTTTCCCCCTCTTCGTTCTGAGATGCTAAAATTTTATTTGAGGGATCTGACTATTATTTCTAGCACCCTAAGGCTAATGGGTACAGTCCTGTGGCTGTAAGTCAGCCCTTTCTCAGGTCTACTAACCCCTAACCCTTCATATATAAAGTTGTCAATTATCATTTCTGGCTACTTATGTTACCCCTTAAAACCCACAAACACACAGTTAGGAAGCAAGCTTCTCAGCCACACCTGGAATTTTAATTAAAATTATACCCTTAATGATGAGAGCACTCATTTCCTGAAAGACTAATTCTATCTCCTTACCCCTGAAAAAGATGACATCCACAACGATTTAATTAATGTAAATTAATTATGGAATGTAGTGGGAAGTGAGCCTGGTTTTTAGTAGTACATTGGCAGTTCACAGTTAACAGGTTTTGGTTTAGTGTTGAGGACCAGCTCGGCAAAGGGTTCGTCTAATGGTTGGAGCAGATCCTAGAAATAACGACTACAGAAAAGGATAAGGATTTTTGTGATTAAGCAGGGAGGGGAAGCTATCAATTAAAAAATATTAATTAGTGTCAGCAAGTGAGGTGGGTGTTAATGTAGACAAAATGGTAAAGACAGATACAGGTGTGGCTCAGATGCAGGCATGAGAGAGAGGTTTGCTTCCCAACCATGTGGTTTTGGGTTCAGTCCCACCATGCGGCACCTTGGGCAGGTGAACATGGTTGAGGCCCATCATGTGCTGTATATGTGTGTGTGTATGTATATATATATATAATATATATATATATATATATATAGTATAGAAGCCATCTTATCATGGCTAACCACATTGATAAGATGGCTTCTATACTTTACATTATCGAGCGATTACTGTTTCAATCTCATTCTGAGATTTAATTATGCCTATATATATATATATTTATTTTGTAGAAGGAGCTTCTACAGGACTAGAACTGTTTCATTCAAAAGAAATCATCAGGGAGCTTCCTGATGATTTCTTTTGAATGAAACAGTTCTAGTCCTGTAGAAGCTCCTTCTAAAAAATAAATTAATTTACTCTGCTATGCATTGAGTACCTTATTTACTGTGGTTAACCCCGACTCAACCCGGGACCTACATATATATATATATATATATATAGGCATGGCTGTGTGGTAAGAAGCTTGCTTCTCGACCACATGGTTCCAGGATCAGTCCCACTGCATGGCACCTTGGGCAAGTGTCTTCTGCTATAGCCCAGGGCCAACCAAAGCATTTTGAGTGAATATGGGATACAGAAACTGTGTGGAAGTTCATGTGTGTGTGAGTGTCTCCAACCACTGCTGCTTGACAACTGGTGTTGGTTTGTTTACATCTTCAAAACTTAGCAGTTCAGCAAAAGGAGTCTGTTCTACCCCACTGTATTAGTTCCTGTTCACTCTTACAGCCCTCCTAGTGTGGCTTGCAGGGTCCATGTCTCATTTATATCACAGACAGTCCTCAAGAAAACTACAAACCAGCCATGTTCTGTGGGGGTGGGGGGTGTTCCATTATAAGGAGACGAAAGAATAAAAGACAGACAGCCTGTGTCGTCGCGATTAACAGCTGCTGCTTGAAAAGTCCTTACAAAGCCAGATCGATAATCATTAATGTTCGTTTTCTCCCTGCTTCACAGGTGAACATATGTCTGCTACAGTCTACTGCTACGACCTACCTTTCCTTACTTCTGTCTTCTGCTACATTCTCTCACCTGCAAATTCCGACTTTCAATGCTTAATCCTTCAGCATTTAAACCAGCCATAATCCAACCAAAATACTCTCCCTGTTTTCTGCTGAAACTGACTAGGTCTGGCCTCTTACACCTACCCTACAATATCATTCTAAGAACTGAAATCTTGAAGCTAAAAGATAATGAATAAATAAGCATTACATTTGACAGAGTCAAGTGAATGTTAAAGGATTAAATCTAACGAATTGTCTCGTCTTTGTTAGTAGAGACATCTATATTGGTTCCATATGGAGTATGATCACGAAGGTGCATGGCTTAGTGGTTAGGGGTAACCGGTTCACGATCGTAAGGTCGTGGGTTCAATTCCTGGCAGCGCATTGTGTCCTTGAGCAAGGCACTTCATTTCACACGGCTCCAGTCCACTCAGCTGGCAAAAATGTGCCTGTAATTCAAAGGGGCCAGAAAGGTGGCATAACTTTACCTAAATATCCGGTCTTTAGTGACACATATACCCATCCATCCATCCATCTTCTCTGCCTATAATTCCTGGGAGAGTTGTGGGTGCAGAGCCCTTGCTCTCATCTCCATACACTCCTTATCTGAAGCAGTCATTATACTTTCCAACTGGATTCCCAAGCATCCCCAATAGAGACTATGGATATTATCCGACCCTCTCATTCTGCTGCACGGCCAGATTGAACCCCAGGTCATATGGTCACGAAGCAAGCTTCTTAACCACACAATAATGCCAGCTCCAATACATATATAACAACTTGTAATATAATGCCTAAAAATTTCCAATTTCACAGAAACTAATTTGACTTTCTTCCTAGAAAATAATTAAACCAGATTAACGTCCGTCTTCCATGTATGTATGGGTAGGGCGGGTGACAGGAGCTAGCCAGGTAGAAGACTACCCCAGGCTGCTGTGTCTGGGTGGGTTTTTATGGCTGGATGCCCTTCCTAACACCAACCACTGCAGAGTGAATTCAGTGATTTTCATGTGGCACTAGCACAGGTGAGGTCAATTTTGGCAAGGTTTTTACAGCTGGATGCCCTTCCAAATGCCAACCATTTTACAGTGTGAATTGGATGTTTTTTACATGGCCCCAGCATTGGCAGGGTCACCACATAACTCACAAGACAAAGAATTTTGAAAGAGGGTAGGGGCATTGGTGGAGGGGATCTTGTGTCAGATGATGAAAGGTTAGAGGGTGACAGAGAAATACAGAGGCAGAAACAGGTGTCTTGTTATAGGGATAAATTTTGGATTTAGGTTTTTGATGCAATCCCAGTTCTATAGATACAAGGTTTTTGTGGGTGTTTTACACACACACACACACAACAGGCTTCTTTCATTTTCTGAAATCCTCTCACAAGCCCTTAGTTAACCCAGGGCTTAAGCAGAAGACAGTAGTTGCCTAGGAGGTCACACAGTGGGATTAATACAGAGAGCATGCTATTAAGAAGCAAACTTCTTACCCCACAGCCACACTTGCCCCCACCCCTACCCCACCAAAAAATATTTAAAAAACTGATTTTTAAATATTCTATTTTATTTAAAAAATGTTTTTTTTTAAATGGTCATTTGTTAAGTTACGTTAAGTGTTTAAATTTTCAGCTTTATTTCTGACATACTTCTGACTTTTGAACAGGTATAGAAAGACATTCCAGATGTTTTTTCTTTTTCCTTCTTTTTGTCATAGTATTTTTATAGTAGTTGGTTGGTTTAACTGTCTTTACTTTATAACCTTTCAATTAAAACAATTCGCTCTTTCTCTCTCTTTCTTTCCTTTCAATTTTCTCCTATGTTTGCTTGTTTATGAACTCCTTTCATAAATAATATTTTTCTTTAAAAAATCCACTTTCTCATAGCTACAGCATTTAAACATAAAACTTAAACAGATTACACTGCTATTAAATAACCTGACAACCGTGTTTATTGTGAGCTTTCAATTAATATAACAAATGCCTTATTAGTCAAAGAACAAATAGAGGACTAGTAGCTGTTGGTGGAGGTGTTTGTGGGCCGAGTCCACAGGTCTAATTATATTTGTGTAGCAAACTTTGTTTTTTTCCTTTTGTCAATAAGTGTTATATTTCCTATTTGCTTCTATCTAGAAATCAAAGGAAAAGATTACTATTTCCTTCAGACTTTGCTTTTTTTGACCTGGACATCAATGTTCTGAAACTGAACAATTCTCCATTACATTTCACACAGATTCAGAGCCGAGTGGCTGAAGCAGAAATATCGTTATAGCAAATATTCTGCTCAATACCAGAGAGTTTCTTGTCCATTGCTTGACCTTAACCACTTGAGTATGTTCCGTAGTGGCTGACGATATGTGCATTTCTGAGCAGGAGCAGAGGGGGAGCATCATAGCCATGTGTTGAGAGAGGGATTCTTTGGAGTTTGAATAAATGTAACGAAAGCAAAGTTTTAAGGAAATATGAGCCATTTTTCATACTTTCTAAGGGGTAAGCAAAGAGGAACCAACAGTTGCTACCCAAGGATGAAGATCATACTACACAGTGTTATTATTACAACACATACTGGTTCAGTTGTTGTATAAATGATATCCTACAACTGTGGGTTTCAACATTTTGTGGCCCCTCGGTGCTCCTGCCCACTGGTTGGTTGGTTGGTGTATTACAAAGATCCCTTCCCGATGTTTTCTAACAAAAAGAAAAAAAAAAACCCTGTAGGCATGGCTGTGTGGTTAAAAAGCTCAATTTGCAACCGTATAGTTTCAGGTTCAACCCCATTGTGCTGCATCTGGGGCAAGTGTCTTTTACTATAGCTCTGGGCCAACCAATGGCAAATGCCATGGTAGAAGGAAACTGTGGAAGCCCATCATATGTGTGTGTCTTTCTGTTTGCTCCCTCTCACATCGTTTGACAAATGTTACTGGTTTCCCATAACTTAGCAGTTTGGCAAAAGTGACTGACATAATAATTATTAGACTTAAAAAAATAAAAAAGTAAGCAGAGGTTGATTTATTCAACTAAACACTTTAAGGCAGTGCCCCAGCAAGGCCACACTCCAATAAGAGGGGGGGGGGACACTAGGAATGTGGCCTGGGTGTCAACCCCAAAAAGTTGAGGAACCACTGTTTTAGAGAGAGGCATAGATCAATGACCCCACACCAGCCCATGTTAGCCTCCAATGAAAATATATTGAACCTTAGCACATCATCAGTTGGTCACAGATAACAAAACATCTCACTTGTATTCTTCTAATCTTGACAAAACAAATTTTTTTTTTTTACTTCTTTTAAAATGTGTTTAGAAAGAGTCTTTTTCATCATCATCATCATCATTTAATATCTGTTTTCCATGTTGGCTTGCATTCCACAGTTTGACAGGAAACGGCAAAGCCAGGAGTCCCACCAGATTCCATTGTCTGTTTTGACCTGGTTTCTCTGGTTGAATGCCCTTCCTAACATCAACCACTTTACAGAGTGTACTGGGTGCTTTTTATGTGGCACCATCACTGATGCATTTTACATGGCACCAGCACCAGTTCTTTTTACAAGGCACCAGCACTTTTACGTGGCACCAGTACTAATGCTTTTTATGTGACACCAACACCACTGCTTTTTTATGTGGCACCAGCACCAGTGGTTTTTTATGTGAAACCAGCAATGGTGCTTTTTACATGACACAGGCACCAGTGCTCAACTGGTCCTTACTTTATCAATCCCAAAAGGACGAAAGGCAAAGTCGACCCCAGCAGCATTTGAATCTAGACTATAAAGACAGATGAAAACTGACCAGGCATTCTGCCCAGCATGCAAACAATTTTGTCATCTCACTGCCTTATTTCTGCAGAATATTGGAAACGAATGACATTGACCCTTTAGTGTTCAGATTATTCTATCAAACATAATGCCTATGGATTCCCATTGATTTGAATTAATCATGCATTATCTCATATCTTCAAGATCTTGACGGAGTAATTACTTAATGTAGAATAACATTGTAGGGTAGGTGTGAGGGCCTGGATCTGGTCAGTTTGAACATAAAACAGATTAACTATTTTGGCCGGATATGGCCGGTTTAAATACTAAAGGGTTAATTTGCAACAATCACATGATGCCAAGACAAGGAGATACAAACAGACAAACACACACACAGACAACAGGCTTCTTTCAGTTTCCTTCTACCAAATTCACTCCCAAGGCTTGCGTCAACCCCGGATAATAGAACACACTTGCCTAAGGTGATGCGCAGTAGGATTGAACTCAAAGTCACGTGGTTGCAGAATGAGCTTCTTAAACCTCACATCTTTATTACAAGCCTCTCAAATGAGGGCAGAGTGAAATAACTGGATAAAAAAAAGGTGACATTTAAATGTAAAGGGCTCAATTGTGATGACGGTGAATTCATATTAACGGGAAGCAGAGAGGGGCTGCCCTGCTGCAGCTGTTAATATTGCTCTGTGTGTGCATGTGTGTGTGTGTGAGTAATATATATGCATATATTAGGATGCTATCCAGGCAAGTAAGCGGATGCATATGTGTGTGTGTGTGTGTGGTGTGTGTGTGTGTGTTTTTATGTTCACACACACACACACACACAGACATACATACATACACATGAATATATGTATAGTTGACACAATGTTATTTAGGCAGGTAAGAAAATGCACGAGTGTTTAATGTATACATACATGCATTTATGTACCTATGTATACACACACATATATACACATACACACACACACATGCATATATGAAACAGACATACACATGCAGATATATAACACATACATATATACACATATCCATACAATACATATACACACATATATACACATATACATGCACACACACAAACACATTGCATACACACACAAACATATGAACACACACATATCTATACACATACGTGTGTGTGTGTGTGTGTGTGTGTGTGTGTGTGAACAAATACGTGGGAGTGAACAGCTCTCTCCTCAAGAAAGTGTTGCTATGGCAATAGGGTTCCAGTGAAAAGCTATTGCAAACACGTGAAATGCTCTGCGAGGGGGGGAGGGAGGAGGGCTAAATGAAGAGACAGAGGGGGAGGGGGTTTGCACATGGCTTGTAGAGGAAGAGAGAGAAAAAAAAGGAGAGACTGACAGACAGACAGACATCTACAGTGATGTATATATATACTATCAAATAACCAGGCTCTCCTAAATAAACATTCCAGCACTCTGGCACAACTCCCCACCAACTGCCCCCCCTCATAAGTTTTTAAAAATCCTCCTGGTAAAGCACTCTACTGATATAAGAGTATATAATATAATCTCTTATATATATATATATATATATATACATATATATATACACATACACACACACACACCAGTAGGTGTAGAAAGTAACTACACTGCTTGTTCACAAGTTCACTGTCACTATTCTTTCAACATCCATCTTTGCATGCAGACACGAGTCTGATGGAATTTGGTGAAGCAGATTTTCTAAGGCTGGATGCTCTTCCGGTTGCTAACCTTCACCTGTTTTCAAGTAAGGCAACAATATTTCCTTATGACCAGACCTTGCATGCAAGACAGTGGCAGTCACACAACTACCATGTGATGTCAAGGCAAGGAGACAACACACCATATATACATACATCATATATATATATAAAAATCCTGTGAGGGCACGTGGCTTAGTGGTTAGGGCATTCGGCTCATGATCATAAGGTTGTGAGTTCGATTCCCGGCGACGCGTTGTGTCCTTGAGCAAGACACTTTATTTCACGTTGCTCCAGTCCACTCAGCTGGCAAAAATGAGTTGTACTTGTATTTCAAAGGGTCAGCCTTGTCAATCTCTGTGTTACGCTGATTATCCCCGAGAACTATGTTAAGGGTACACGTGTCTGTGGAATGCTCAGCCATTTGCACGTTAATTTCACGAGCAAGCTGTTCCGTTGATCGTATCAGCTGGGACCCTCGTCGTCGTAACCGGCGGAGTCTTTTTTTTTATATAAAAATTCAGACACTCGCCCCAGATGCAGCACAGTGGGGTTGAACCAGAAACGTTAGCACGCCGGGCGAAATGCTTAGCGGTATTTCGTCTGTCTCTACGTTCTGAGTTCAAATTCCGCCGAGGTTGACTTTGCCTTTCATCCTTTCGCAGTCGATAAATAAAGTACCAGTTACGCACTGGGGTCGATCTAATCGACTTATTCCCTTTGTCCGTCCTTGTTTGTCCCCTCTATGTTTAGCCCCTTGTGGGCAATAAAGAAATATATATATATAAGTCCTGAGGTCAATCTGTTCGACTAAAGGCAGTGCTCCAGCATGGCCACAGTCAAATGACTGAAAGTATATATATATATATACATACATACATACACATATATACGCACACACAGACTTCCTTCAGTTTCTGTCTACCAAATCCATTCACATGGCTTTGGCCATCCTGAAGCTATATAGTAGAAGACACCTACCCAAGGTGCTATGCAGTGGGACTGAACCTAGAACCATGTGGTTGTGAAGCAAGCTTCTTACCACATCCACACTTAATTGGATAATTAGAATCAAAATCTCATAATGTGCATTTGAGAGCTCTTATTCCATTATTTGGGTTCCACATGTTATCCTACAGCAGAGTATATACGTATCTCTAACATTTATGCTGATCAGTTTGTTGGATTTGGTG
This sequence comes from Octopus sinensis, assembly GCF_006345805.1. Classification (NCBI taxonomy): domain Eukaryota; kingdom Metazoa; phylum Mollusca; class Cephalopoda; order Octopoda; family Octopodidae; genus Octopus; species Octopus sinensis. The sequence goes on from NC_043024.1 coordinate 993,468, forward strand.
CCGAAAGTGGAAACTTTACAACGCTCAATGATTTTTGTTAATTAAGATCGTTTTCCGTATTTGGCAAATGTTGCCAAGAATCTGATCTGCTCTGTTGGAATTTTGTTGAGATTGTAAAGTCCTGCACAATTATGGCTTGCATTTATTGCAGCCGTTTGTGTGGAGCACATTCTGTCGCAGAAAGCCAAGAATTTGATTGCAGGAGGCTGTGCAACGCAACTTTTGACAAGGAAAGTGACAGAAAGGTCAGTAATATGTATTTGTTGAAAAACGAAAATAACACCACCACCAAAAACAAAACAAGCGATTTGTGAGAGAAAACGCAAAGCAGATTCACAGGTCATTAAAAATTTCTCACAGGCTTTAACGATACAAACGATAACTTCAGTTGGCACTTGAAAGTTGGTTGTTTCAAGCATTGCAGCCAGAACTGAGCAGCGCCAACATGATGCAGCTCAACAAACGCTGTGAGGATATGCTGTGAAGTGTTACAGAAAAGCAAGGATGCCAGCTCCTGTCAGATGCATGGCTTTGTGGCTAAGAGGATATTCTTGAGAGGCAGTTGGATGGAACTTGCACTCACCTCCTTATGAGAGCTCAAAATCTCTCATGGAAGCGTCATCCAACCAAAGTACAAATATATGGGAAACTACCACCTGTATCATCTCTCGTGAAAGGTAAGAGAGTCCAGTTTGCTGGACATTGTTGTAGAGCTGAAAAAGAGGTAATTTCTACCCTTCTCCTCTGGAAGCCATCTACTTGTAATACCAGAGGGCACACACTCTCCTACCCTGATGTAATCTCCAGGGATACAGGCATCCAGCAACAGGACTGCCGTAATGCCATGATGGACCGTGAAGTCTGGCGTAGCATAGTAAATTCCATTGTCTCGACCACGGTTGAACACTGATGATGATGGATATTCAGCTCATGATCATAAGGTCACAAGTTTGATTCCTGGTGTTGCATTGCATCCTTGAGCAAGACATTTCATTTAAAGTTGCACCAGTTCACAAAACTGAGTTGTACTCGTATTTCAAAGGGTGACCCAGCCTCGTCACATTCTGTGTCATGCTGAATCACCCCGAGAACTACATTAAGGGTACACATGTGTCTGTGGAGTACTCAGCCACTTGCTTGTTAATTTCATGAGCAGGCTGTTCCATTGATCTGATTAACTGGAACCCTCGTCATCGCAGCCAACGGAGTTCCAGCATGGCCAAAGTCCACTGGCAAAAGATAAGAATCGTTTCGATCCAAACAAAATCTATTTGGAATCAATTAAATGATGAGGACTGCAATGACTCTTCATCTAAGGCTTCGTTTGATCTTATTTATCATCGTTATTGAAATCCCCGTTAATTCCATCTGATTACAGCTTTAATTGTTTTGTGTCAGACTGATAAAGACTTCTGGCGAGAGTGAGATGATATTTGCTAACAAAAAACATGCAGTCAGCATCATCATCAATGGTTTAACCCTTTTCAGTTCAGATTACTCTGTTAAATGTTAATGTTTTTTTTACTCAAATTGCTTTGAATTAATCATTCATTATCTCATAACTTTGAGGTTTCCATGAGGTTTTCTTTTTTCTTCTATTCTCTTATTTATTTCAGGCATCTGACTGCAGCCATGCTGGAGCAAAATCTCGAAGAGTACAAGTTGAACAAATCAACTCCAAGACTTATTTCTTAAGCATAATACTTATCCTATCGGTCTCTTTTGCTGAACTGCTAAGTCATGGGGACCTAAACACACCAACACCAGTTGTCAAGTGGTGATAACTCCAAGACTTATTTCTTAAGCATAATACTTATTCTATCGGTCTCTTTTGCCGAACTGCTAAGTCATGGGGACATAAACACACCAACACCAGTTGTCAAGTGCTGATGGGGGACAAACACAGATGCATAGATATACACACATATATTTTCACATACGATGGGCTTCTTTCAGTTTCCACTTACTAAATCCACTCACAAGACTTTGGTCGGCCTGAGGCTATAATAGAAGACAGCTGCCCAATGTGTCACGCAGCAGAACTGAACCCAGAACCATGTGGTTGAGAAGCAAGTTTCTTACCGCACAGCCACACCAGTGCTTACAGCGTTAAGAAAACTTTTCTTGAAAATTTAAGCTGGAACAGATATCACCGAAGGCTTTGGAACCATCTAGAACCATTTAGAGAGTGAATGATTGAGATTTTGAGCTCAATCTTCAGCAAAATTGACATCAATTAGCACAGGTGTGGACGTGGGGTAAGAAGCTTGCTTCCCAAAGGTGGCGAGCTGGCAGAAACGTTAGCACACCGGGTGAAGTGCTTAGCAGTATTTTGTCTGCCACTACGTTCTGAGTTCAAATTCTGCCAAGGTCAACTTTGCCTTTCATCTTTTCGGGGTAGATAAATTAAGTACCAGTTACACACTGGGGTCGATGTAATCAACTTAATCCGTTTGTCTGTCCTTGTTTGTCCCCTCTATGTTTAGCCTCTTTGGGGCAATAAAGAAATAAGAAACTTGCTTCCCAACCACATGGTTCCGGGTTCAGTCCCACCACGTGTTACCTTGGGCAAGTGTCTTTTACTATAGCCTGGGACCAACGAAAGCCTTGTGGATTTGGTCGATGGAAACTGAAAGAAACCCAGTGTGTGTGTGTGTGTGTGTGTGTATATAATCATCATCATTTACCATCCTCTTTCTATGTTGGCATGGGTCAGATGGTTTGAAAGGTGGTTATAAGCTAAAGAGCTGCACCAAGCTCCAGTTGTCTGTTTTGGGTTGGTTTCTATGGTTGGACGAGGCCCTTCCTAACACCAACCACTTTACAGAGTGTGGACTGGGTGCTTTTTGTGTGCCTTTCTTTGGGCCCCACAATCACCTAACAACCAGTGTCGATGTGTTTAGGTGCCTGCAACTTAGTAGTTCGGCAGGATAAATCACCAGGCTTAAAAATACAAAATACTGGGGTCAGTTCATTCGACGAAAATTTCTTCAAGGTGATGCCCCAGCATGGCCGCAACCTTATGACAGAAACAAGTAAAAGAAGGTGGCAAGCTGGCAGAAGCGTTAAGCATGCCGGGCGAAATGCTTAGCAGTTTTTTGTCTGCTGTTACGTTCTGAGTTCAAATTCCACTGAGGTTGACTTTGCTTTTCATCCTTTTGGGGTCAATAATTTAAGTACCAGCTACACACTGGGGTCGATGTAATCGACTTAACCCCTCTGTCTGTCCCCTCTATGTTTAACCCCTTGTGGGCAATAAAGAAATAAGAAACAAGTAAAAGAGAAAAGATTATGTTTGAAAACACTCACAATTATAGAAATGTACTGAGCCTTGTTTTTTACAGAAGACCCACTTTTTTTAATAAATGACATTAACATTATACCTTTCGTAGGAAGTACCAACTATTCTGGCCATATTTTCTCAGTTAATTACTACATTTTCAATCCATTTGCTTGTAATACTATCTCTTAATTTTCATAAAGCTGATGTAATGTCGTAGACCCAGATTCACAAGGCAAGGAGTAAAATTTCTTATTTCCTGACTTAATTTCTGTTAATGCATATTTTAATTTATTTTATAAAACTCTCGTATCATTTACACATAATGTTCAAAGCCTAACAGCTTAACCCTTTTAACATGGAAATCAGATCCACACAAAATTTTATTACCCTTAATTGGGGAAATCAGTTTATTCATCTACCAATCTCTCTCTTTTGAGGGACGTCAGGTTTGAATCTAATTTTTGTTGAAATATGTCAAGTTTATTGAAGCAACGAGACTTGGAGAAAATAGCAATTCTATTTTTTGGTAGATATCGTTGACAGAGCAGCTAACCGGCTTCCGTGCCAGTGACACATATAAGGCACCATTCGAGTGTGATCGTTACCAGCGTCGCCTTACTGGCACTCGAGCCCCGTGCTAGTAGGGTGCTAAGAGCACCATCCAAGCGTGATCGTTGCCAGAGCAGCCAACTGGCTTCCGTGAAGGTGGCACGTAAAAGGGCACCATTCAAGCGTGATCGTTACCAAAGTCGCCTTACTGGCACCTGTGCCGGTGGCATGTGTAAAAGGATTCAAGCGAGGTCGTTGCCAGTACCGCCTGACTGGCCCCTGTGCTGGTGGCACGTAAATAGCACCCACTACACTCTCGGAGTGGTTGGTGTTAGGAAGGGCATCCAGCTGTAGAAACTCTGCCAAATCAAGACTGGAGCCTGGTGCAGCCATCTGGTTCACCAGTCTTCAGTCAAAATCATCCAACCCATGCTAGCATGGAAAGCGGACGTTAAACGATGATGATTAAACATCATTACTAGGATAATCATGAAATTTAATACCAGTTAGAGGGTTAAATAGTTTTGAAAAATCTCCAAAGTTGTCATAATTTAGCATTTTATTTGTAAATAAGAAAATCTTTAGAAAAAGCTTAAAATTAATCCCTTTTTTTCTTCTTTGCAGTACCTTGTGCTTTGGTGGTCTCAAGCCTTATTGGAGACTAAATCACTAAGATTATAAAAAAAAATGAAAAGAAAAGAGAAAAACACAACCTGCCAAATGAAACTAAAAATTATGGCTAGAAACTAAGTTTAATAAGAAGAAAGACTAAGAAATTCTTCAGCTACATGAATAGGGAAAAAGTTAAGTGCAACATCTGTCCTTCCTCCAGTAACAGATGTCAAAAGCTCTTTCTTTACTCAACATTCTCCTTAAATATTCACATAAAAAGTACTGGTTCCATGTAAACAGAACACAGTTCATTCTGTAAATACACTGGCATTAGGGAGGGCATCCAGCTGTAGAAGCCATGCCAAAACAGACAAGTGGGGGCTAGTGCGGATCCCGGCCTGACCAGCTCCTATCAAACCATCTAACCTGTGTCAGCATGGAAAATGGACATTAAATACTCTTTACTCTTTTACTTGTTTCAGTCATTTGACTGTGGCCATGCTGGAGCCATAGAAAACCTGCACCAGTAAACTCTCTGTCCAACCAAGCAAGCATTTAAAAGTGGATATTAAATTGATTATGATGATGATGATGAATGATATCAGAATGATATTACGTGTTGAGTAAATTTAAGATAGCTATCAGCAATGGCTTCCAAGTTCCTTGTATCTTGGACAAGGACAAAAAGTCAGCTGAGAAATAAATGGTGACATTTACTCTTTTACTTGTTTCAGTCATCTGACTACGGCCATGCTGGAGCACCGCCTTTAGTCAAGCAAATCGACCCCAGGACTTATTTTTTGTCCTGGAGTCGATTTGCTCGACTAAAGGCGGTGCTCCAGCATGGCCGCAGTCAGATGACTGAAACAAGTAAAAGAGTAAATGTAAAAAAAAAAAAAAAAATGTAAATTTGAGAATTTATGTTAATGACATTAAAATACGAAATGAAATAAAAAATTTTCCACCTATAACCATGTGATTTTTAGCTCACTTGAACTTTGACCTGTTCACAGAAGCTCTCTGTCAACAGCCGTGTTGCCATTGTTTTCAGTTCGAATAACTTAGAGATGTCACCATTTATTTCTCAGCTGACTTTTTGTCCTTGTCCAAGATACAAGGAACTTCGAAGCCATTGCTGATAGCTATCTTAAATTTACTCAACAAGTATCGGATATCATTCATCATCATCATAATCAATTTAATATCCACTTTTAAATGCTTGCTTGGTTGGACAGAGAGTTTACTGGTGCAGGTTTTCTATGGCTGGGTGCCCTTCCTGTTGCCAACCTTCACCTGCTGCTTCCCCATGGCCAGGGACAATCATTTACAACAACCACATGGCATCGTGATAAGTAGACACACGTACGCATGTACAGAGTCTGCTAAAAAATGTACACATACTTCAGGAAAGGATAAATCTCTATCAAGATTTAACAAAATCAGTGCTGGCAATAATTTCTGTAGAAAATCAATAAAGATGACTTTAACATGTGATTTAAGTGCACTGCTAACACAGAAGTACACAGATGTTACTCTTAACTCTTTTACTTGTTTCAGTCATTTGAATGCGGCCATGCTGGAGCACTGCCTTTAGTCGAGCAAATCGACCCCAGGACTTATTCTTTGTAAGCCCAGTACTTATTCTATCGGTCTCTTTTGCTGAACCGCTAAGTGACGGGGACGTAAACACACCAGCATCGGTTGTCAAGCAATGCTAGGGGTACAAACACAGACACACAAACATATACACACACATACATATACATATATACGACAGGCTTCTTTCAGTTTCCGTCTACCAAATCCACTCACAAGGCTTTGGTCGGCCCGAGGCTACAGCAGAAGACACTTACCCAAGTTGCCACGGAGTGGGACTGAACCCAGAACCATGTGGTCGGTTAGCAAGCTACTTACCACACAGCCACTCCTGTGCCTATAGTCAATTATTACAAAATAATTGTTTTTTATTTTATGCTTGAACAGTTTATATATTACCATGTGGCTGTGTGGTAAGAAGTTTGCTTCCCAACTGCATGGTTCCAGGTTCAGTCCCACTGAGTGGCACCTTGGGCAAGTGTCTTCTGCTATAGCCTCGGGCCGACCAAAACCTTATGAGTGGATCTGGTAGACAGAAACTGAAAGAAGTGCGTTGTGCGTGTGTGTGCCTGTGACCCTCCCACCCACTGTTTTGCAGTTGGAGTTGGTTTGTTTACATCCCTGTAACTTAGCAGTTCTGCAAAAGAGACCATTTGAATAAGTACAAGGCTTCGAGAAAAAAAAAAAATAAATAATGAGATCAATTCATTCAACTAAAAATTCTTCAAGAGAATGCCCCAGCATGGCCACAGTCTAATGACTGAAACAAGTAAAAAGGTAAAGGATATTTATTCATAACTTCGATGGGAATTTCTAACTCTGAATTCATTTCCAGGGGTTTTATACATGCAACTCAAGTTCTGCTTTGTCAGCTCTTATAATCTCTCCCACCAAATCTTGGCTTATTTTCATTATTGTATGTGTGTGTGTGTGCATGCATGTCTCTTGTACTGGTTTCAGTCATTTGACTGTGGCCATGCTGGAGCACCGCCTTTAGTCGAGCAAATCGACCCCGGGACTTATTTTTTGTAAGCCCAGAACTTATTCTATCGGTCTCTTTTGCCGAACCGCTAAGTGATGGTTGTCAAGCAATGCTAGGGGGACAAACACAGACACACAAACATATACATACACATACATATATATATATATACATATATACGACAGGCTTCTTTCAGTTTCCGTCTACCAAATCCACTCACAAGGCATTGGTCGGCCCGGGGCTATAGCAGAAGACACTTGCCCAAGATGCCACGCAGTGGGACTGAACCCGGAACCATGTGGTTGGTAGACAAGCTACTTACCACACAGGCACTCCTGCGCCTGTGTACATGTTATAAACTATCGAATTTACAATTCAGTAAAATGCAAAAAAAGTAAAACCAAAACCATTACAGGTGCAGGCATGGGTGTTTGTATAGTTAAGAAGCTTTCTTTGCGACCGAGTGGTTTAGGGTTCAAGTCCTCTGCACCCTCATAAACCTACTTATGCACAATGTGTCTCTGTCGAATCTCTTCCCCTCCTAACACCTCCTCCCCTTATTTGGGTCCACTTGTGACATTCTCTCACCTCCCAACTCCCCCCTCCTTTTGCAATCTTGCAAACTCCCCCACCCTTTGATCCACTCCATTTACACCTCCCTGTAATCCCAGTCTACAACCCATGGCAGCAGCGAAAAGGGACATTAAACAATTATCATAAACACAGACACACATATATTGTATATATATATATATATATATATATATATATATAAATATATATATATATATAGAGAGAGAGAGAGGGGGGGGTTATACATACCTACATAGTTTATACACGTCTCTGTGTTATACATTCATGCTCTACCTACGTAGGTCATGTACACTTATATACATATATAGGTCATATATACTTATATCTAGATATAGGTCATACATACCTTTACACAAACCTACATATATCATACATACCTACATACATATATTCTACATACTTACATACATATCATACATACCTATATACATATATTCTACATACTTATATACATATATATTCTACATACTTCTACACATACATATTATACATATCTATATACATATACATATATATATATACATATTATAATATCTATATACATATACATATATATATATACATATTATAATATCTATATACATATACATATATATATACATATTATAATATCTATATACATATACATATATATATACATATTATAATATCTATATACATATATATATATATACTATACATACACACCACACACACACATACATACAAATATATACACACACACACACAATATATATATAGATATATACACACATACAGACACATATAGACACACACATATACATATATGTGTGTGTGTGTATGTACACACCTACATATTGTATAATGATATTGTCACGCAATCCTAATACTTTGAATCCTTTATTCAATGTGGCTTCTTCTCTACAAATAAGCCCAGGACACACACACACACACAGAATATGGTAATTATGAAGTCCCCTTCCTCCAAATTCCCTTTCTCTGTATTAGAAGCAATTATCACTGAAGCTGAAAAATTATTTATGGATGGGAAGTCTCGTGTGAAACTTTCAACAACACATTTACACACACACTGCATTGCACCACACACACACACACACGCATACAGTTGTTTCATTCCAAATCAAAACTGGTCGTTTAGACCAGCAATTCTCAACCAGGGTCCATATAAGATTTGGTGGGGGCCAGTCCACACAACAGAATAGTAAATTGGGGATCAATGGTAGTATTTGAAAGGCCCCTGAAAAATTTTTTTACTTGAAATGTCATCATCGTCATCTAACGTCCATTGTCCATGCTGGCATGGGTTGGACAGTTTGACCAGGGCTGGTAAGCTGAGGGGCTGCACCGGACTCCAGTCTGATTTGGCAGGGTTTCTATGGCTGGATGCCCTTCCTAACGCCAACCACTCTGAGAGTGTAACAGGTGTTTTTATGTGCCAGTTGTGTGACACTGGTATCTGCCACGGCTATGATTTCACTTGGTTTGATGGGTCTTCTACTCAAGCACAGCATATTGCCAAAGGTCTCAGTCATCTGTCACTGCTTCCACAAGACCCAACGCTCAAAAGATGCTTTTTATGTGACACTGGCACAGGTGCCAGTCATGGGACACTGACAACGGCCATGACTACGATTTCACTTGACAGGTCTTCTCAAGCACATAAAATGTAGGTTTTCCAAACATGTAGGACACCCACATATTATTATTATTATTATTATTATCTAGGTTTCTTTCTCTGATATTATACATGGTTCAACCTATTCAAGTTAATGTGTGAAAAACAAAACAAGAATTTTGAAAGAAGTTTCTATAAAACTAGTTTTTAAAATTGAATGACTATAGGGCAGTGGTTTTCAACCAGGGTTCCGCAAGAAGTTACAAAACTGCTAAAGTCGGCAGTAATTATTATGTCTCCTGTGCAGATATGTGTGCATAAAACTATTAAATTATTGCACAGGGGTTCCTCGAGCCAGTGGAATGTTTCCTTGGGGTTCCGCTCCAGTAAAAAGTTTGAAAAGCACTGCTTTCGGGGTCCAGCAGATTAAAATAGTAATCAAAGGGTTCCATAGATAAAAAATGGTTGAGAAGCCATGGATCAGACCAACGATTGGAAGACACAGCAACCTTATTCTTATCTGATCTCTGTATGCCAATAAGGACACATTCAACTTCTTGTAGCCACTTGTCCATGCTTGCATAGGTGTAACAGGGTTCAATGGTTTTCTACAGCCGGAAGCTCTTCCTCTCACCAACCTTCACCTGTTACAAAGCCTCATATTTCTTTGTGACCAGAAGATCGGAAATGAATGACAGTTTGTATGACTGTGACTCATTTGCAGCTATGTCAAGATAAGGAGACAATAATGCATGCACACATGGACCTATGCACCTAGACATATCTTTTTATGTTAAAAATAGGTGCGTGAAGTGGCATGTAAAAAGGTACTCAAAATTTATATATGTATATAGGCGCAGGAGTGGCTGTGTGGTAAGTAGCTTGCTAACCAACCACATGGTTCCGGGTTCAGTCCCACTGCGTGGCATCTTGGGCAAGTGTCTTCTGCTATAGCCCCGGGCCGACCAATGCTTTGTGAGTGGATTTGGTAGACGGAAACTGAAAGAAGCCTGTCGTATATATATATATATATATATATATATATGTATATATGTGTGCATGTGTTTGTCCCCCTAGCATTGCTTGACAACCGATGCTGGTGTGTTTACGTCCCTGTCACTTAGCGGTTCGGCAAAAGAGACCGATAGAATAAGTACTGGGCTTACAAAGAATAAGTCCCGGGGTCGATTTGCTCGACTAAAGGCGGTGCTCTAGCATGGCCGCAGTCAAATGACTGAAACAAGTAAAAGAATAAAAGAGTATATCCATATCCAAATTGAGGGAATGGAGTAGATAAAAATTCAGGCTTTATACATTTATTTACTCCATTCTCGAAATTTAGATTTTTGGACTTTTATTCACATAAACAACAATCTCAGCTGCTAACCGTGAACTACAAAATAACCTTTTTTTAGCTTATTGAACTTCGATATGGGAAAAATTTACAGCCTTCCACATTAATAAAACCATTTTTGTTCCAGAAAGTTGAGTTTTTTTTCACTTTCTACAGACTGTTTGAAGCTTACTAACTTCCTACACTTTGATCCTTGGATCTTACCTTTACATACTAATATATAAATAGTTGAAATTTATAGAAAAGCAAAAGACGAAGACAAGTGTATGATTGACAAGCAAGTGTATTAGACGCTCGGGAAAAATGAAAAAGTCTTTTACATTTTGAGCCTTTGCTCTTCAACAGAAAGGAATAAGAGAAAATAAACAGAGTGAGAATGAAAAAACTTGTAGAGTTCAGCACTCCAGCATGATGAATACACACATATATATATATAGTTTGTCAATGTATTATATATCCAAATAAGAAGGACACTTTAAAGGCCTGAAATTTTTGGGGAGGGGGCCAGTCAATTAGATCAACCCCAGTACACAACTGGTACTTAATTTATCGACCCTGAAAGGATGAAAGGCAAAGTCAACTTCGGTGGAATTTGAACTCAGAACATAAAGACAGATGAAATACTGCTAAGCATTTCGCCCGGCCTGCTAACGTTTCTGCCAGCTCACCGCCTTAGAGCTGTAAAGTATTAAAGCAATAAAGTTAAAGTCTAGTCATAGAGTGACCAAAGGTTTTGTATCCACAAAAGCCGCAGCTTTGTGGACAGCTCATCAGACACCATACAAAGACAAATTTAACTCTTCATCTCTCGGAGACGGAAAGTTGTATGGTGTCTGATGAGCTGCAGCTTTTGTGGACGCAAAACCATTTGTCACTTTATGACCAGACTTTAACTTCATTGCTTATATATATATATATATATATATATATATATATATATATATATACATATATACACACTGATGATGATGATGAATCTAAAGTAGTTTAGAAACAACAAGTCCTGGTGTTTGTACTTTTGTCAGTTGCTGTAGTGATGGAGGTGTTTATGCGTTGATGGACTTTTAATTTGAAATGGAAACCGGTTTGCTGAGATTTTGTTTGCTGTCTTGGATGTCCATTGCATCAAGTTATAGCAATAACTGAGCTCTGTGGAATGTCTGAAAGTTCTATAAATTGAGTCTTTAAAAAAACAATGAAATGATGTAAGCACAAGCATGGCTGGGTGGTAAGACTTTTGCTTCCCAATCGCATGGTTTTGGGTTCAGACCCACTCCACAGCACCTTCGGCAAGTGTCTTCTACTATAGCCTCAGGCCAACCAAAACTTTGTGAGTGGATTTGGTAGATGGAAACTGAAAGAAGCCTGTTGTATGTGTGTGTGTATATATATATATATATATATATATATATATATATATATATATATATATATATATACACATATATATATATACATACATACATCATACATACATCCACGTGTGTGTCTTTGTGTCTGTGTTTGTCCCCCACCATCACCTGACAACCCATCTTGATGTGTTTTGTCTCTCTAACTTAGCAGTTCGGCAAGAGATTGACAGAATAAGTACTAGGGTTAAAAAACGTAAGTCCTGGGGTTGATTTGTCTGATTAAAACCCTTCAAGGAAGTGCCCCAGCATGGCCACAGTCAAACAACTGAATGAAGTCTACCACACACACAGAGTTGTGTGTGTGTGTTATTGTCTCCTTGGCATCATATGAAACTTATAAACCAGTGCTTACTCTCATGCATGTGGTGTCCCTTTGGTTCCAATCTTCTGAGACCTGTCTGTTTAGGGGAGACATTGTCTTACTTGGAAATGAGTGAAGGTTGGCAGCAGGAAGGGCATCCAGCCATAGAACAAAATCCACCTCAAGAAATTTGCTCCAACCCATGTAATCATGAAAGTGAACATTAAAACAACAATGATGATGAGTGTTTGTGAGTAAAAAGAGAGAATCCAATTCTAATAACACCAGCTTCTCTCGTTCACTACCACCCCTATCTCATTCGCTACCCTATCTTGTTCACTATTCTCTCTATCAATAATAGGTACAGTAATATAAGCTAAGGCGACGAGCTGGCGAAAACGTTAGCACACCGGGCGAAATGCTTAGTGGTATTTCGTCTGCCGTTACGTTTTGAGTTCAAATTCCGCGGAGGTCAACTTTGCCTTTCATCCTTTCGGGGTCGATAAATTAAGTACCAGTTACACACTGGGGACAATGTAATCGACTTAACCCCTTTGTCTGTCTTTGTTTGTTCCCTCTGTGTTTAGCCCCTTGTGGGTAATAAAGAAATAATATAAGCTAAGATACATATCCCATTGTGTTATACAGTTTAATGTCCATTTCCCATGCTGGCATGGGGTGGATGGCTGGACAGGAGGTGGCCAGCCAGGGAGCTGAACAGGCTCCGGTTGTCTGTTATAGCATGGTTTTTAAGGCTGGATGCCCTTCCTAATGCCAACCACTTAACAGAGTGTACCAGGTGCTTTTTATGTGCCACTGGCATGGATGCATTTACACAGCACTGACACAAGCACCTGTAGAAGACAAACCTGTTTGTATGATTTTACTTAGCCTGATGTCTTCTCAGACATTACTGGTTTGCAGAGTTATGTCAAGCAGCTGCTTTTGCTCGTGGGATAGACCCAGCTGTCAGCTACATCCATTGTGATGACAAACCAGCTGCCCTGGTCAGAGAAAGTACTTTTCTTCCTCTGTCTGGTGGCCACAGCAAAAAAAGGTTCTGAGGTGGACGAGGTTGAAGGAACTGAGAACAGACCCTTTCCTCTTTGGCTGATTCCCTCATAGATTTTTTTCAAGTTCCAGTGAAAAGAATGACAAGGGTAGGAAGGAACTGTTCTCAAATGAATATATTTAAAAGCAGGTGACTGGCAAAAAAATGCTAACAGTGGATGGGGGTCACTCTAAGCTTCTAGGTGAAAGAACAACAATTGGAGGGGTTAATTGCTCTTGGTGTTCATGGTAATGTGTGTGTGTGGGACCACTGCTTGACGCCTGGTGTTTGTTTATATTTCAGCAACCCTGCAACTTAGCAGTTTGACAGCAGGATCAATAGAATAAATACCAGACTTTTAAAAAAAGTAATGGGTTCATTTGTTCAACTATGGCCCTTCAAGGTGGTGCCCCAGCATGGCCACAATCCAATAACTGAAACAAGTAAAAAGATAAAAGATACCATAAAAACATGAAAGATTGGATTATGTAATCTTGGGTACACACAATGCCTCAAAGTAAAAAAAAAAAAAGATGGAAAGGCCATGTCTGGAACGCCTTTGGCAATAAGATCAGCAGCACCAAGGAGCAAAGAAGTAATTAATGGTGGGTAAATGTTAAGAACTTATTATAACGGGTGCCCTGACAAACCATTAAATTTTCTGCAGGACTTCCCCTCAATTTTTAAACAAACCTGGATGTGAAGTGGGAATGAGAGCCACAACATCTCACAATTCCTCCCGACGAATCATCGGACAAATGCTCAATTTATTTCATCCTTTATTTGTTTCAGTCTTTGGCCAGCGGCCATGCTGGAACCGCTGCCTTGAAGAATTGAAGTTGAATAAATTGACTACAGTACTTATTCTCTCGATCTATTTTCGCCGAACCGCTAAGTTATGAGGATGTAAACGAACCAACACTGATTGCCAAGCGGTAGGGACAAGCACACACACACACCACGCATGGAGACTGTACTGAAGATCACATGATCGGGAAACAAGCTTCTTACCACTGCCACGCCTATTTAGTACGAGGTTTCTCGTTTAGTTTCTTTCTCGTCAGACCCACGAGTAAACACGTCCCCCCATACACTCACACTTCGAAGCATCGAGGACCATTCTATTTGCCAGAAATCTCCCTCAAATCACACGCTGCCATCATAAAAAAAAAAGAAAGATAGCTTGGGTAATATAGCTGTGATTACATGAATGGCCACAACTGGAACTTCTTTGATCATAAATAAGTTAAATTTACTCGATTACGATTGATACGAACTAAAAACAACAGCCGATTTCTCAACGAACGGAATCCCCCGTTATGGGACAGATTCCGTTCCCTGATTAAACCATTCCAGGTCACGCCACTCATGTTCTTAATAATATCTCACTCTGAGAAAAGCATGAACATTATAACATTCTTCATACGTACCCTTTAAAACCGTCGCATGCAAACCGATATCTATGTAAAATAACGATCATGCTAATAATAAATATAATGGGAGTCGCAGGAAAAGGTTTGATATCTAACTCTTGGCATTACCATTATTTAATTGAATAAAGAGTTATTTGGCGACTCATTCATTTGGAAGCGAAAGTGCGTTAATAACCAGTGAAATACTGAGGTTAATTCTGTTAAATTACACTAGATTTCCATCTTCTGTTGTCTATGTTCAACAGTTGAGGAATCGCCCGAGAAAACATCTTCCCTCGTGCTTAAGGCGCAAAATAAAATAATAAAATAAATAAAGGCGGAAGGGAAAGTACGAGATGAGGAATGTGGGTGTGGACCGATGTCTAACCTAGTTGTTATTAAGGTTGACAGGCATCGTTTAGAGTAGTGGTTCTCAAATGGGATCCATATAATATTTGGGGGGGGGGCGTGCAACAGAATAGTAAATTAGGGTATCTGCAAATAGTATTTTAAGGGCCCCTGTAAATATTTTGCCTTAGATGTATGTATTGAAAGAAACAGCTCCAGGCTTCTTTCTCTAACAGAGATCAACTTACACAAGTTGATGTGTGAAATATTCAAAAAGGAATTTTGAAAGAAGATTCTATAAAACTAGATTTTAAACACTGAAAGGCTATGAGGGTTCACCAGAATAAAATAGTAACCAAAGGGATCCATACATAAGAAATGGTTGAGAACCCCGGGTTTAGAGTGTCGGACAAAAATGTTCAACAGCATTTCTTCCGGCTCTTTAAGATTCTAGGTTCAAATCTTGCTGAGGTGAACTTTGCTTTTCATTTATTTGTTGGGGAGGGGTCGATAAAATACAGAACCAGTGGAGTTGATGGGATCAGCTAACCCCACTTTCAATGTCGAGCCTTGTGTCCCCATATTTGAAATACTATTAATCGTATGAGTCAGTGGAATCGTTAACACACCGGACAAAGTGCTTAGCGGAATTCCTTCCGGTTTCACGTTCCGAGTTCGAATTCCGTCGAGGTCGACAACTTTACCTTTTATCCATTTGGGATCGGTAAAATAAAGAACCAGTCGAGCACTGACGCCGATGTAATCCGCTTAACACTCACCCACACTTCTGGTTTTGTACCTACAGAATTCGGGGTCGACAGATTAAGTACCAGTGACACACTGGGGTTCGATGTAATCGACTATTCCCCTCGCACAAAGTATCAGGCTTTGTTCTTTCAGTAGACAGGACGATGATGATGATTAATATCCTAATTAACGGCTGCGGAAGCGGCGGAGTCGGTAGAGCAACGGGCAAAAATGTCACAGAGAAGTTAGTTACGTCCCTTTGTGTCCACTTCAGAGTTCAAATCCTGCCGGTGACAACGTTGTCTTACATCTTGTCTTGGTGTCCATAAAATAAATACCAGTAAAGTGTTGTGGTCGATTTAATCGAATGCTGTCACACACGGCAGAAATCATTACATTGATTATGTGAAAGTGTTTTCTTTTTTTTTTCCATTTCTATTTAAGATCGGGCACTATGTCGGTCAATCAGTTTTTAATTACATCCAAAGTTCAAATTTCCACTAAACCCTATCTTTCACCATTTATGGGGGGGAGTCGGTGCAATCACGAACAGAGATCGATCTAAATTAAGTGTTGCCTCGCCCCCAAAATGTGGCCTCGTGCCTCTTTGGAAACATTTATGGCTTGTAATAAAATAGGTTATATGTTGTGTGTGAGCTGTTTATGAATTCTTATTAGAAAAGCAAAAGAAAAAAACTTTGGTATAAAGTTACTCAAGTATGCCGGCCGCTGCTAGGAATTTTATTATAGAAAAATATAAATGTGTAAAGAGAAATGCGACGATCGAAAACATGTACATCTCATTAAATGATAACATGTGTACGGGAGACGAACAGGAAATGATGGACAAGAAAAGAACTCGAACTAGGTTGAATAAAATAATTAGTGCAGACCCATAACGTATATATATATATATGTATATATATACACACCACACATAGTTAATATATACTTAGATATAGACATCACAGTACTTAAACACACTAGAAAGCTTTTATCGTTTCATATATATACATATATATATATATATATATATATAATATATATATATATTATATATATATATATATATGTGTGGGGGATGCGAGCACGTGTATGTGTGTTAATGACTCTACCGTCGTATGATTGTGAAAGAAAAAAAAATGGTGTGGTATGACAGTTTCTTGTTGTATCAAGGTGTAGCGAGTGTAACAAGTCCCGAGCCCCGATGAGAGCGGGTTGGTTAGTAAAACGGTTTATCAGGGTGCATGTGGAGTGTCTAGAAAAATACTCGTGTGTAGCGATTGAGGGGTGGATCCTGAAATGTGGTACAATTGTAAGAGACCAGTAACGAAGTTAGCACACTAGTGTCAATGGTGTGACTAGAGATTTAGTAATAGCAGCGTGGTGATGTGTGACTTAGAAAGGTAAGGAGGAGTGAGAGCCATGGCGTTGGGCGCTCCAGTTTAATATGAAGTAATCTGTGTGTACGTGTGTCACAATATAATAAATATAATGTTATAATAATGTGTCTAAGTGGATCATATTTATTTATATATTTACTAATAAAGAATGTCAATTTAATATCCTTTCATGTTATATACTGAGTCAATTTACATATACACAGACATAGACGTGTGGACACACACACACACATATATGTGTGTGTGTATATGTATATATATACATATATATATTATATAGGTGCGAGGATGTGATTATGAGGTTTGATTGTGTATATACATACATATATATATATGTGTGTATTACATATATATACTTCACAAACACACGTGCTTTATATACATATATGTACATATATATACACATACACGCACATGTATGTACATATATATTTATATATATTATATACACACATATATATATACATATAAAAGTTGTGTATACTTATTGTGAGACGCCGAGGTACATAACGTATATATATATACGAAACACTACAATGTGGTCACCATGGTATACAATGTATACACACACACACACACATAGAATATATACACAAACATATATGTGTCTATACACACATATTATACATACATCTACACATATGTAATATATATAAATTATATATATTATATATATATGAATGTACAGTGTGTATATATGTGAATGTATGGAGACACGAGGCAGCTAAGGAGAAGGACATCGACGACAGAGAGAGAGAGAGAGATTATTTGGTGGGAAGGAAAAGGCCTGGACCTCTCGCAACTTACCTCTCGTAACAGTATCGGAAAGCCAGAAAGACGACGGCGACCAGCACTGCCAGAGACATGTCCGCTGCCCTCGGGTAATACACATTCTTCTCGTGGCTTTCCAGATCCGTCCACGATGTACCGACAGGTAACCAGAATTTCTCATGCCAGAAAATCTGCAGAATATAATCCGTGTCCATGTTGTTCACCCTCGCTCGCACACACACACGCGCGCGCCTCGCTCACTCACCGTCGCTCTCTCTCTCGCACCGCCTCTATATCCCTGTCTATCGAGAGCTTCACAGCTACCACTCTCTCCTGTCTCTCACTCTGTCTCTCTCGCACTGCCTTATACCTCTCTGTCTATCGAGAGATTCACAGCTACCACTCTCTCCTTTCTGTTAGTCTGTCTCTCCCGCTCTCTCTCTCGCACCGCCTCTATATCCCTGTCTATCGAGAGGTTCACAGCTACCACTCTCTCTGTTCTCTCACTCTGTCTCTTCCGCTCTCTCTCTCTCTCGCACCGCCTCTATATCCCTGTCTATCGAGATATTCACAGCTACTACTCTCTCCTTTCTGTTAGTCTGTCTATCCCGCTCTCTCTCTCGCACTGCCTATACCTCTCTGTCTATCGAGGTATTCACAGCTACCACTCTCTCCTGTCTCTCACTCTGTCTCTCTCGCACCGCCTCTATATCTCTGTCTATCGAGAGACTCGCAGCTACTACTCTCTCCTTTCTGCTACTCTGTCTCTCCCGCTCTCTCTCTCCCACCGCCTCTATATTTCTGTCTATCGAGATATTCACAGCTATCTCTCTCTCCTTTCTCTTACTCTGTCTCTCACTCTGTCTCTCTCGCACTGCCTCTATATCTCTGTCTATCGAGTGATTCACAGCTACCTCTCTCTCCTTTCTGTTACTCTGTCTCTCCCGCTCTCTCTCTCGCACTGCCTTATAACTCTCTATCTATCTACAGTTATAGCTATTCCCCTCTTCTTTCTATTACTCTGTCGCTCATTTTGTCTGTCGCACCGCCTATGTCTCTCTAGATAGATAGTTATAACTACTTCTATTTCCTTTCCATTACTGTCACTCTCTCTCTCTCTCTCCCATTGCATATACTTCTCTATCTATCTAGATAGTTATAACTACTTCTCTCTCTTTTCTATCACTCTCTCCTTCTCTATGTCGCTTACTCTCTCCCTCTCTCGCACTGCCTATATCTATTTATCTATCTAGTTCTTTATAGCTCTTTCTCTCTCTTTCCTGTCACCCTGTTTCCTTCTCTCCCTCTCTCTCACTACCTATATCTATTTATCTAGACACTTACAATTAACCCTCCCTCATTTCTATTACTCTCTCAATTTCTCGCTCTCCTCCTCTTGCACACTGCCTATATCTCTCTATCTATCTAGATCTTTCTGGTTACACCTCTCTCCTTTCCATCATTCTCTTTCTTTCGCATTACCCCTCTACTCTCTCTCTCTCTCTCTCTCTCTCTCTCTAGATGTTTATAATTACCTATCTCTCCTGTCTATCTCTCTGTCTTTCTCTCTCTCTCCTGTCTATCACTATCTCTCTCTCTTTCTCTCTCTCCCTCTCTCTTCATACATTAATTTATCAATCATTCTCTCCTACTTCTCTTGTCATGGCTCTCCTCTCTCTCCTGCGATCCATTTGTATTGTAGTTTGTGTCTTTTCTTCCTCTTCTTATCTTCTCCACACTTCCCCCTTTTTATCAACTTTATCTGTCAAATATCTAAAACTATATTATAAGCTGGTTTCCTCTCCCACTACGCCTCATCATGTTGGCTTCCTTTTCTTTCACACTAACACTTTCTTCGTCTGCATTCTTTTGGTTTTATCTTTCTTTTTCTCTCATTCACTTTCACTATTTCTCTCTTTCAATCACCTTATCTATCTATCTATCTATCTATCTATCTATCTATCTATCTATCTATCTATCTATCTCTATCTATAGATACTAATTATTGATCGAGGTTACCGTGGTCTTTTCCGTAGGCTTTTCTTTCCACGGATAAACCGTATCTGCTTCCCCCTTTACACTTTACATCATGATATTTCTGTAATACACGATCCCTATTGATCGTTTTTTTTCTTTTCTTTCTCTTTTACGATCCCTTTTGATCGAAAACCTACCCCTCTCTTTTTTTCTCCCCGAAAAGAAAAGCTCTACTTTGTAATTTGTCTCGTCTGTGTGCAGCCCTGTGTGGCTAATAAAGAAACATATCTCTCTCTCTCTCTCTCTCTCTATCTATCTATCTATCTATCTATCTATCTACTTTTTATTTCATTTATTTCACTTCATAGTGGCTGTTGATGCTGCATCCTTAGTTGTTACGTATGATGATGATGGGTGTGTACATATATGTAGGTGCGTGTGTATGTATGAATATATGTATGTACCCCCCCCCCCTACAGACACGTGTGTGTGTGTGTAATAAATTCGCATGTTGGCTTATGTCGGACGAATGAGATTGGAGTGCTCAATACGTGCTGTGGAAGATACGGATTTTTTTTTTTTGAAAGTGAAACTAAGTTTGTCTGGAGACTCGAGTTTCACGCGCCTGCGATCTTCAGGCGAGATCACAATGAATGTGATCGTGCATACAGTGTATAAATGTATACACACACACACACACATTGTATGACTGCATGTGTGTGTGTGTGTGTGATGCCATGCTTGATCGTTAAATCCACAAGTTTTTTTTTAATTCTCTCTCTGTTTATTTTCTCTTATTCCTTTCTGTTGAAGAGCGTAGACTCGAAACGTAAAAGACTTTCTCACTTTCCCGAGTGTCAAGCTAATACACCTGCTTGCTGTCCATATACTTGTCTTCGTCTTTCGTTTTTCTGTAAATTTCAATTATATATATATATATATATATATATATATATATATATATATTATATATATATATATATATATATATATACATATATATATATATATGTATATATATATATTATATATCCTCACACAGATTTAGTGTTGACTGTCTGAAAAAAAGCACCAATAATAATATACTTTATTTTGGTTAAGTCAGTCTCATGCTACCCGAGGTTTCGCCTGTGAATGCATAGGATCTTCAGGTAAGTCATGAAGAACCTGGGCACCCACAGGTAAAACTCAGAGGAACAAGTGACTAACTGGATCAAATTAAAACATTATATATATATATACATGCGTACATATATGTATATAAGTGTATATATGTATGTGTATGTGTGTGTGAGTATGTGTGCGTGTGTGTGTGTGTGTAGTTGATCTTTGGGAGGATGATACTGCCAATGTAAACACGCGCTGGTTGTTGCTCACTTCAGTTTTTGCTGTACCTGACTTGAAACTGGGTCAAATACAGTCAGGGTGTGCGTTTATTGGCATCATGACTCTGGCAAAGTACATCTTCGGCTTGCAAAGCAAATTCGAAAAATGATGTTAGGTTGTACTACCGCGTATGTACTTGTGTATGTGTATACCCCACTCATGTATATATGTGTGTGTGTGTATGTATATATATATATATATATATATATATATATATATATATATATATATATATATTATATATATATATATATTATATCGTATTATATATATCTCGCTAATAAGGCGGCGAGCTGGCAGACACCAGGCGAAATGCTTAGCGGTATTTCGTCTGTCGTTACGTTCTGAGTTCAAGTTCCGCCGAGGTACTTTCGGGGTCGATAAATAAAGTACCAGTTTCGCACTGGGGATCGATGTAATCGACTTAATCCCTTTGTCTGTCCTTGTTTGTCCCCTCTATGTTTAGCCCCTTGTGGGCAATAAAGAAATATATATTGCCTATAGACAGACAGATAGATAGATAGATAGATAGATAGATAGATAGATAGATAGATAGATAGATAGATAGATAGATAGATAGATAGATAGATATACGTATACATACACGTATGTAAGCATGTTCATATATAGGAGTACGCAAGCATTTGTTAAAGTGAGAGAGAGAGAGTAAGGGAGATCCATCATTGTCGGCGGCGCCGTCTCACACTCAGTAAGCGGAAATAAGAGTCCACCGGAACCCCCTGGCACTTGTTTTCTCTTCTTGTCTCTTCTATATCTTATCTGCCTCTTCATTCACTTCTTGTCAACCACTTTCCCCTCTCTCTATCACATCTCTTTCTCACACTACTTCTATCTTTCTCTCTCTCCACCCTTGTTTATCTATCTATCTATCTATCTATCTATCTATCTATCTATCTATCTGTCTGTATACCTCTCTCTCTCCCTCTTCGTCTTTAACTTTTTCACTAGGAAAGTTCTTGTTTAGCCTCTTTGGTTAATCGCGATCCACCAAATCTGTGATCAAAGACGTTCCAAACGTGACCACGCCGTCTTTTATTCAAACACCAGTATATCTTAACGAGCCTTTTCAGCTTTCTGCGTTATTTATTTATTTATTTATTCTCAAGCCATATGTTGATGGAACAGACCCAAACATCAAAGATGCTGAATCTGTGACCACCCCCATCTATATCTTTTTGACAGACAGTACATCTCGCTATAAACGAAGACACGAGGAAGGAAGTGTGAGAACGAAAAGATTGTCTAAGAAAGAGAGAAAAGTATGTGAGAGAAAGATAAGATGGAGTGATAAAAAGATGAGTAGGAAAAATAGAAGAGAAAATTGGGAGAAAAAAGACAATGGTTGAAGATTTAGTTGTTTCAACGATTCCAGGACTTTACTGGTACTTTATTTTATTAACTCCGAAAAGATGAAAGGCATGGTTGATGTTAGCGGGATTTGAACGTAAAGAGTCTGAACAAATACCTTGGGGTATTTCCCGACGATCTAACGACTCTGCCAGCTCCATAAAAAGACAAGGCGGCCGGGAAAACCATCAAAGAGAGAGAGAGAGGAGATGAGAAAATACCTTCCATCATATCGGCTTTCACATGTATGTTTTTATGGTGATGAGCAGATATGTAACGGAAGACATTCCAGTTGTCATCTCGTCCTAGGACTTCATACTGTTCTGTGTACTCATCCGCGTTTAAGACATTTTGGGTCTGAGTCAAATAGATTTAGCTGCTATTTCTAGCTCGTTAAGCGACCACTTAGAGAGACTCGTTCGTTGATGTTGTTGGTGGGAGTGGAGGTGGTGTGTTGCTTTAATTCATAACTTTTTGAAGTTTCAGGCCTGCGTGGTGGTAAGACGTTTACCCCCCCAATCACATGGTCCTGAGTTCAGTTCTACAGTGTGTCACATCTGGAATAAATGCCTTCTACTATAGCCCTGGGTTGTCCAAAGCTTGTGAGTGGATTGGAAGGAGAAAACTAAAAGAAGCCCGTCATATATATATATATATATATATAATATATATATATATATATATATATATGTTTTTGTATTGGTGTATGTGTACATACATACATACATATATATATATGTTTGTGTGTGTGTATACATATATATATATGTATATATATATATATATCTGTGCGTGTATATATATATATATATATATACATACATATGTGTGTGTGTGTATATATATATATATATACGCACATACATATATATATATATGTGTGTGTCTATATGTTTATCACTCCACTACGATCGCTAGACAACCGGTGTTGGTTTGTTTAAGTCCCCGTAACTTAGTAGTTTGGCAAAAGTGACTCACACACTACACATCAGACTTCAAAAGAAATAAATAATAAGTAGTGTCGATTTGTTTGACTTAAAGCCTTGAAGTAAGAGCTCCAGCATGGCCACGATCCACTGCCCGAAAAAAAGTAAGAATATGTCGAAATGGAAGCCCCTGCGTGGTATATCGATCGCCGAGCTAGAAATAGCAGCTAATTCCATGTCGAGCCACACCCACAACAAGAATGGGAATGTGGTTGTGGATAAAACTAATTTTAGAGATAAAAATGAAAGTGGGTTAATCACGCTGTGAATCCCTTCCTGGGGTCGTAAGGGCTGCTCCATCAAGAGTTAAATTACATTTTAATCATAATTTATCTCTTAGAGTTAACGTTTTACATGTTTCACTCATTAGACTGCGGCCATGCTGGGGCACCGACTCGAAGAATTTTTGCCGAATGAATCGATCCCGGTATTGATTATTTTATAAAGCCAGGTACTTATTCTATCAGTCTCTTTTGCCTAACCGCTAAGTTACGGGGACGTAAGCACACCTACACCGGTTGTCAAACGGTGGTGTGATGAACACACACATACACACACACACCACACACATGTAGGTGTAGGAGTGGCTGTGTGGTAAGTAGCTTGCTTACGAACTACATGGTTCCGGGTTCTGTCCCATTGCTTGGTACATTGGGCAAGTGTCTTCTACTATAGCCTTGGGCCGACCAAAGCCCTGTGAGTGGATTTGGTAAACGGAAACTGAAAGAAGCCCGTCGTATATATGTATATATATGCGTGTGTGTGTATATGTTTGTGTGTCTGTGTTTGTCCCCCCACCCAACATCGCTTGACAACCGATGCTGGTGTGTTTACGTCCCCGTAACTTAGCGGTTCGGCAAAAGAGACTGATAGAATAAGTACTAGGCTTGCAAAGAATAAGTCCGGGGGGTCGATTTAGGCGGTGCTCCAGCATGGCCACAGTCAAATGACTGAAACAAGTAAAATATAAGAGTATATATATATATATATATATATAAATATATATATATATATATATCACCTTCGAAACGTAGTAGATGAAATCATGGCGACTGAAGAAGGGGTTTTTTCCTTGTGTTATTTGTCCTGTACTCTATATTTTTGTTGTTTAAGAAAAATGTCCAGTTCCTTGGGTTTGTGTCTATGTTTTCGTTTCTCATTGTGTTCGACATTTTTTTTTTGGTGTCCTGTACCCATATATGCATGTATATATACATGTAGATGTAGGTACGTACATATATGTATGTATATATGCATATGTTTTATTTATTAATATATATATATATACATATATTCTTCCCTAAGGACGTCAAGCGGTGCAACTGAACCCGAGTTCACAGGGTTGGAAAGCAAGCTTCTTAACTACACAGCCACGCCTGTACCTATAACAGAGTGGGAGAGAGAGGGGAGAGAGAAAGAGAGAGAGAGAGGGAGAGAGAGATAGAAAGAAAGAGGGGGGGAGCAGGAATCGATGAGAATTTTGACCTAAAAATTAACAATATAAAATCTAATCAACGGAAAAGTGAGAAAATGAGATTTTTAGGAAAAAAAAAAAAGAAAAAAGGAAAAATCAATATGTTTTTAATCATTCGTTCATTATTCGATTCGTGGTGCGACTGACGGATTGAAATGGTTTATCGCCGTCGTCTGAGCTGTTTAAATCTCAGATCATTTCCATCGGCGCCAAACTACGATCAAATACATTCCACTCATAAACGCACCTCTTTTGCTTTCAGATATTAGCTTATCATCCTTAGATTACATTATCAAATATCTCTCCTTCCTTTTCTGTAAATGAAGACAGTAGGGTGGCGACCGATGTACTACTTTGTAGTCCACAGGTCAACCTTCATCGAGCTAACCAACGATCAGCGGCATTCCATCTGTGACCAACCCAGCTGGTTTTTCCTTACATAAGTATATCTAGGAATTCACTATTAAAATTTGTCCTTTCTTTTTTAAGAAAGTAACGATTTGGAGGAGTTTTGACTGATATTTCTAGCGGTTCTAACGGCTGCACGGTGGCTTCAAGTTTACTCGTGAACGGAGATACGACTGGAGAGCGAAAATGAAAGTAACGGCGGGGGGCGGTGGTGGTCGTGGTGGTGGTGGTGGTGGTGGCGGGGGCGGTGGTGGTGGCGGGGGCGGTGGTGGTGGTGGTGGTGGCGGGTTCTTGTTTTAGCCCCAGGACACTGCAGGACGAACAACCATATAATCTAAGGTGTTCCAGCCATGACACTCTGGTCTTTCTGGAGATATCTGGGACTTTTCATGACATAAGTATATCTAGGAATTCACCATGAAATTTCCCCTTTCTCTTTTAAGAAAGTAATTATGATTTAAAGGGGTTTTGACTGCTATTTCTAGGGATTCTAACGGATGCACAGTGGCTCCTAGGGACGTAAACACACCAGCATCGGTTGTCAAGCGATGTTGGGGGGGGGGGGGAACAAACACAGACACACAAACATATACACACACACATACATACATATATATATATATATATATATAATATATATATATATATATATATTTATATATACATATATACATACATATATATATATACCGGAGTAAACACATAAATGTGAAACAAGGTGGAAAAAAGAGTACTCAAATACCAGTGGTAGAGTAATATGCTTTATATATATATATATATATATATATAATATACACGACTGGCTTCTTTCAGTTTCCATCTACCAAATCCACTCACAGGGCTTTGGTTGGCCCAAGGCTATAGTAGAAGACACTTGCCGAAGGTGCCATGCAGTGGTACTGAACCCGGAACCATGTGGTTCCTAAGCAAGCTACTTACCACACAGCCACTCCTATGCCTAAAATATTTTAATGAACTCTTAAAATACTACCATGGATTCCAAATTTACTATTTTGCTTGCATGGTTCTAGAAAGAAGCCTGTCGTATATATGTATATATATATATATATATGTATGTGTGTGTATATGTTTGTGTGTGTGTTTGTCTTCCCAACATCGCTTGACAACCGATGCTGGTGTGTTTACATCCCTGTAGTTTAGCGGTTCGGCAAAAGAGACTGATAGAATAAGTACTAGGCTTCCAAAGAATAAGTCCTGGGGTCGATTTGTTCGACTAAAGGCAGTGCTCCAGCATGGCCACAGTCAAATGGCTGAAACAAGTAAAAGATAACAGATATATAAACAATGAGCTTCCATACAGTTTCCCTCAATCAAATTCACTCAGAGAGCATTGGTCAGCCTAAGACTATGGTCAAATACACTTGTCTAAGTGACCCCCCTGTAGGATTGAACTCAAAACCACATGATCGCAAAGTAAAGTCCTTAATAACACAGCCCTGCCTTCACCTGAAAATAACATCTTGTCAAACCACATCGGTACCAAAAGATTTTTGTTAGAAGTCATACAAAATAATTCTGACTAAATCTAGGTCAATTTCATTATCTCTCTAATAAATACTCCAGAGATATAATTATTGAATAGAATTCAATAATTGTTTGAAATATGCCATTTGTTTCTTTGATATTGTGTGACCCACTTCAAGTACCGGGTCACAGACTTGATTAAGCATTCTGTCATCATATTTCTGTGGAAATGCATTCCTTTTGTCTCCATCCATCCATCCGGCTGTCTTCTCCACCCACAATTGCTGAGAGGGCCATGGCAGAGTTAGAGTCCTCTGTGTAAAAGCACTTGGCTTAGTGGTTTGGGTTTGAGGATATCCAGTCCCTGACCTGAAGGTCATGAGTTTGATTTTCAGTGTTGCATTGTAACCTTGGGCAAGATCCTTGATTTCCCATTGCTCCAGTCGCCTCCTCAGCTGGCAAAAATGTGTCCTACCTGTAATTAAAAAGCTCAGCCTTGTCACATACTGTATCCTACTGAATCTCCCTGAGAACTATGTTAAGGGCACATATGTCTGTGGAGTACTCAGCCACCTGCATGTTAATTTCACAAGGAGGCTGTTCTGTTGATCGGGTCCTCTGGAACTCTTATCATCATAACCAACAGAAGGGCCAGCAGTAGTAGGGTCTTCATGCACCTCTGCCATGGGCTCCTATCGGAAGCAACCATCATTAGATTTTCCTGCTGGATTCCGAAGCATGACCACCTGAGACTATGGATACCATCCAACCATCTCATTCTTGGATCACCCCTAGGTTTCTTTGCCTCTTGGCAGAAACGTCCGTAAGGAACTAGCACGTGCACTCCCATTTAGTTTCTTTAGTCTGCTCAATCTCCTGTGATGCGTTGGTGGCTGCTGACATCGGAAGAACCAAAACAAACCCTGACGCCCTAACCTCTCCTCCCTGGACAATCCCATGGAGTCTCATCTTTTCCCACATCACACCTATTATCAGTAGTTGTTTCTTTCATACATAATGACATTGTTACAGAAAGATGACGATTGGGGCATTTGGCCAAGTGGTTAGGATATTGGACTCATGATCGTAAGATTGTGGTTTCGATTCCTGGACCGGGTGATCTGTTGTGTTCTTGAGCAAGACACTTCATTTCACGTTGCTCCAATCCACTCAGCTGACAAAAGTGAGTCATCCTTTGACAGACTAGCATCCCATCCAGGGGGGAATATATATGTATGCCATGGAAACCAGGAAGCTGGCCCTACAAGCCTCTATGACTCAGGAAGGGTCTTTATCCTTTTGGTCCTACTGACATCTGAAGAAGCAAAAAAAACCCTAGCGCCCTAACCTCTCCTCCCTGGACAATCCCATGGAGTTTCATCTTTTCCCACATCACACCTATTGTCAGTAGTTGTTACTTTCATACATAATGATATCGTTACTGAAACATAAAATTAATGAATGTAGAATATAATTACATATACATTATAATTACTGGAGAATTTTGTGTAATGTAAGAGAGATTAGATAAAAATTGTTGGGTGAGTGTCACGATGCCTTTTTTTTTTAGATTTCCCTAACTTTGGAACCTGGTTCTACCTCTGATGTATGTATATATATTGTTGTTGGCATCCTTTTTGTCTCGGGAGACAATGGAGTTGCGCATAAAATAGTCTAGTCCGGCTTTTACATTTCATGTCCTGATACATTTCCTGCTGTGACTGTGTAGTCCTATCCTGGACAAACACTCCCTCTGGCAGGTGCTGCAAATGTAGCGAAGACTGTTCCTGACTGGTTGTAATGTCATAGTTTCTTGTTGACGTCTTTTCTTGTCTTTCCATTTCTCCTCTCTCTCTCTCTCTGTCACTCCTTTGTATTCCCTCTTTTACGGTATGTCGCCAATCTCCACGGTTGCTGGCAATTGCTTCCCAACCACTAATATAGATGTTGCAGGCCTTCATATCCCTTTTGCAAACATCCTTGTAACGTAATGTATATATATATAAAGGATATGAGGAGTTTATATGAGGATGAATCAAATTAATAGGTGTGCATTCTGAGTACTCAAACAGGTGTGCCACTGTCTGACCTATATGTCTCCAATGCCAGAATAGCCAACTGGCGAGTGTCGGTTGGTGGCAGATAGAGAAATGATGACTCTGCCACCTGTGACCGTTGAGGTAAGCCAGGCAGAAAGGGAAATCTTATGAGAAAATAATAAATTGAAGGTTTATATTGATTTTTGTGAGGAAAGGTGTGTCACTTCGATCAACAAACACACATGCATACACATACACATGTACACACACACACACACACATACATACTCACATGTACACGTACCGACTCACATACACACATGTATACACAGATACACTGATATACACACACACACACACACTCATATATACATACACACGTATGTACACATACATACACACTTATGCACACATACACATACACACTTATGCACACACACACACACACTCAGATCTATATGTATGCCTACATTCACTCTGATGCGCACGCTTTAATATTCACACACACACACACTAACACATGCACACATACACAGACTTACACTTACACACTAATTGATATATAGACACACACTCACACACTCACACATACACACATTCATACATACACTCTGTGACATGAGACAGACCATCTCATCTTTTTTAATGTCCCAGAGATTGCTCACACTCATCACCACCATCATCATCACCACCACCATCACAACTACCATCATCATCATCACCCCCACCATCATAGCTACCACTACCACCACCACCACCACCACCACCACCATCATCATCATTATCATCACCACCATCATCATCACCACCATCACCACCACCATCATCACCACCACCATCACAACTACCACCATCATCATCACCATCATCATCACCACCACTACCATTACCATCATCACCATCATCATCATCATCACAGCTACCACCACCACCACCATCAATACCACTCCATGGCTTTCAGCAAGACAGTTTTGTATGAGAAAAATTACAAAATTCAAATAAACAAATTCACAAATAAAAACATAAACAAACAAACAAACAACAAACAAATAACCCAATTAGTCAAAAATTAATTGACATGGTGATGACATTAACGATGTCATTATAATATCTGACATAACTGTGTAATTTCAAGGTCAGTTGAGTCTGTTTTCCAAGTAAATCAGCCTTGTTGGATTTGAACTCACAATGAAAGAGGTACAACATCACACTTCAAAGACAACCGTTATACAATCTACAGTTCACTTAGGGAGAGAGAATCCCAGGATCATTAGAGGAGGTAATTGCTCCCTAAACGTTTCCCATGACATTCTTAATCTGTCCCTTACGCTTCTGTAGCACCCACCCCATCATTGCTAATTAGGTCACCTAATTATTAAAAGTGGGGAGGTCACCTAATTATTAAAAGTGGAAGGGACCGACTGCTTCAGTAGAAAGGGCCGAGTATTTCAGTAGAAGGGACCAACTTCTTCAATAGAAGGGACCGACTATTTAAGTGGAAGGGATCGACTACTTTAACAGAAGGGACCAACTATTTCAATGGAAGGGACCGACTGTTTCAGTAGAAAGGGCGGAGTATTTCAGTAGAAGGGACCAACTTCTTCAATAGAAGGGACCGACTATTTAAGTGGAAGGGGTCGACTACTTAAACAGAAGGGATCAAATATTTCAGGAGAAGGGACTGATTACTTTTATGGGGACTTCCAAGAATTTAAAAGGTTCATTTGGTGGTTAATTTTTACTTTTATTGTTATACTAGCAGTATCGCTTGGCATTGCTCGGGTTTGTTTTGACCCTTTAGAATTGGAATTTTTGAAAAGTAAAAATTTTGCATTATGTATCTTGTTATTCTCTTTAAGTGAACATTTTTCTGGTTGAAATACACCGAAAAATGGTGACACAGCAGTCAAAAAATTGTAAAAAATAGGGATTTTCATAGAAAAAAAGCACCTTTTTGATGTAAATAATTTTTGGTATTAACATGGTCTGTTTGAATTTTATCTTCTATGGAAGGAAGAGCAAGCCTTCTTCTATCATACTCTCAATTTCGGTCAACTTACACAACATTTTTCAGTGTATTTCAACCAGAAAAATGTTCACTTAATGCAAAATTTTTACTTTTCAAAAATTCCAATTCTAAAGGGTCGAAACAAACCCAACAATACAGGGTGATACAGCTAGTGTTTAAGTAAAGCTAACAGTTTTTTGTGTTCTTAATTGGCTAATATGTACTGTAATTGCTAAAAGTGTGAGGTTTACTAGTTTCTGCAAAGAAAGGATTAGAGGTATAAGCTGTTCCCAGTTGCAAAAACTGTGTACCAGTGTGAATCAAGACATCTTTAATAAAAGCATGTTTGAAATGACAATAATACGCATAGCTTCACTGAGAAGGGGGCACAGAAAATGTTGCTGAATGTGGAGCATGCATGAGAAGAAGAGGGACCAACAGAAGAACAGCCATTGCTGTTGACTGCTGTACGATTAAAGGGCAAAATTAAGAATACAGAGGCAGGGAAAGCAGTTGGATTATAAGGGACAGTTGGTAAGATGTTGGCAATTTAGGGGACACGCTAGTCAGTTGCATAAGTCAATGAGAAGAGATGTTGTACCACCCAAGGACTGACATGGCAATGTCATCATCCACATCTATGGGGGTAAAATGCCCTAATTTTGTTAGTAAATTAAAAGCACATATGTATATAGGGGTAAGTGTAGCTGTGTAATAAGGAATTTACTTCTCAACCTCATGATTTTGAGTTCAGTCCCCACCAAAATTATAGGGGATAATATTCATTATCTGGGAGAATTAATTGTCCTCTATGTCAACGCTTCTGTACTCGACATCATGTTGTGTAATGTGTGTGTGTGTGTGTGTGTGTGTGCATGTGTGTGTGTGTGTGGTGTGTGTGATGTGTGTGTGTGAGTGTGTGTGTGTGTGATGTGTGTGTGTGTGTGATGTGTGTGTGTGTGGTGTTATTGTGTTGTGTGTGATGTGTGTTGTGTGTGATGTGTGTGTGTGTGATGTGTGTGTGTGTGATGTGTGTGTGTGTGTGTGTGTGTTCGTTCTTCTGTACAGTTTCTGCTCAGCAAGTTTCATCCCGTAGGTGTTGACCAACCCTAAGCTATAGGAGAAAACAACTGCATAAGGGGCTGAACCTGAAACCATTTGGTTATGAAGCAAACCCTCTGAACCACGCGCCCATTCTGGTGCCCGGACATAATCAAAATGCCTTTGATCATTGGTGTACTCAATCAGGACCGACCTAGGGCTAAACAGCCACAGCATCATCGATGTCCAGCAACAAATAATAAAACGACACAAAATGATTCTCGGGGAAAGAAAGGGAAAAAAAATCAATAAAAATGAAACCCACCACCACCACCACCACAACAACAACAACAACAACATTAATTAAAGCGTTATCATCTCATAGTAGGTGTGGGGGGTGGGATGTTAATTATGAAGTAGGATATGTAACCAAAAAAACTGTAACTATAACGACGACGTGGATCAGTATGAAGTGTATTTAAAAGTAGTTTGTACTTTGTAATTAGTATTGTTTCAGGGTATACACACACACACACACACACACACACACACACACACACACACACATACATACTCTTACTCTTTTACTCTTTTACTTGTTTCAGTCATTTGACTGCGGCCATGCTGGAGCACCACCTTTTAGTCGAGCAAATCGACCCCCACAAGACTTATTCTTTGCAAGTCCAGTACTTATTCTATCGGTCTCTTTTGCCGAACCACTAAGTGACGGGGACGTAAATACACCAGCATCGGTTGTCAAGCAATGCTAGAGGGACAAACACAGACACATACACACATACACACACACGCACATATATATATATATATATATGACAGGCTTCTTTCAGTTTCCGTCTACCAAATCCACTCACAAGGCATTGGTCGGCCCGAGGCTATAGCAGAAGACACTTGCCCAAGATGCCATGCAGTGGGACTGAACCCAGAACCATGTGGTTGGTTAGCAAGCTACTTACCACACAGCCACTCCTTGCGCATACATACATGTACTATACAGGGAGTTGGGGCTAAAATTGACAGTTTACCTAAAAGGAAAAAAAAAACACAATATCCCATTCAAAATGGTCATTTTGCCAGTTTAGCCAATATATATATATATATATATATATATATATATAAATGGGTCATCACACTTAAAAACATTTGCATTGTCTTCAGGTCAAATACTATGAAAAGATTGTGTTGAAATTTGATATCGGGCCACAGACCCTTCACATGGTCATCTTAAGTCTTTAATATTGGATCATTCATAGCAGATTGCACATTTGGAGTGAATGGAATGAAAAAACAGCAGTAAACTGTATTAGGATGAGAAAGTGGAGAAAGCTTTTGTAAGAGAGGATGGTAAATAGGGATGGAGGGGAAAATGGGAGGCTCAAAGTAGAAATAAAGATTTTGAAAAAGCAAATAAAATTCAAGGCCAAATATAATTTTAAATTAAATTAAAAGAATTTAAAAAGTTAAAACATTGGAAAAATTAAGGATTAAAAATTAGAATAAAAAGATTAAAAATTAAAAATTAAACATCTAAAACAATACAAAAAAAAATTTTAATATTGGTGCTAGGTCTGGTGAATACCAGGATTGACTTTGACTTTCGCCCTTTTGGGGTTGATGAAATAAGTACCAGTTATGCACTGGGGTCAATGTGCTCAACTAACATCATGGGCCATTCAGGGGCCGAGGAAGGATTTGAACTCACAATCAAAGAGGTACAACATCACACTTCAAAGACAACCGTTATACAATCTACAGTCCACTCAGAGAGAGAATCCCAGCATCACTAGAGGAGGTGATTGCTCCCTAAACGTTTCCCATGCCATTCTTAAACTGTCCCTTACACTTCTGTAGCACCGAACCCGTCGTTGCTAATTAGGTCACCTAATTATTAAAACTGGGGACTGACTATTTCTATAGAAGGGACTGACTCCTTCCCCAAAGTTTCTTTAGTAAGAAGGATTATAATTAGTCATTTCTATCCCCATCCCCCTGCATTAGTGTTACCATTGGTGTTATTCTTTACTGCTTCACTACCATTTCCTCTGCCTGTTTCCAGTATTAAGGGTGCATGGCTCAGTGGTTAGGGTGTTGTGCTTATGACCTAGCAATCGTGATTTCAATTCCTAAATCGGGCGGTGTGTTGTGTCCTTGAGCAAAACACTTCATCTCATGTTGCCCGGCAATCACTCCGCCACCTGACGCATGGCACACTGTGGCCCTGTTCAGGCAACATCAATTTCAGGAAGAGAGTAAGCTAATGTCTGGCAAGAACATTTAACCACTTTAAACAAAGCTTTTATGCTGGGGGTTTCGCAAAAAGCTGAACGCTCGTCCGTCCCCTGCAATGGGAGAGTCCATCATTGCCGGTATCATTCACACCACCTCCATTCCATCCGGGTTTTCCCTCAACTTCCCCATGGCTTTCCCAAGGTCCACTCACGGTCGTTGTTCTTGCATTTCTATCAAACAAACAATGTTGTTTGTTTCGAGTCTTCCGTAGAGAACGTGTCTGGCCATGGGGAAAGGGGAAATATCACCTCGCTTGGAAGCAGGTGAGGGTTAGCAACAGGAAGAGCATCACGCCGTTGGTAAGTGTGCCTCAGTAAACTCCATCCAACACATGCAAGTATGGGAAAGAGGATGCTGAAACGATAACTTTGGTGATGACGACAATGACGACAGCGATAATGATGGCAATGACAAAGGATGACAATAGGGATGATAATGATGATGATGATGGTGATGATGATGTGAATACTGATGAAGGTAATGATGATGATGATAATGATGATGATGATGATGATGATGATGATGATGATAATGATGATGATGGTGATGATGATGATTACGATGACGCCAGTGATGATGACAAAGATGATAAGAACGATGGTGATGTGAATGATGAAACGATGACAATAATGACTATGACGATAATAATGATAATGATGACGTCGAACACCACACACACACACACACACACTCATACACATGTGCATCTACGCTTGAAACTGCAGACTTTGTAACGTATTGTCTTGTCACAATGTGTCTGTCACCCTGTCACCCGCAAACACAGCCAGATACTTCTGGGAGTAAACACACAGATGGGCCTGAAATCAGCAAACTTCATTACAAATTATCTTGTCCCATGATTAACAGCAATAATAATAATAATAATATATTTATAATAATAATAATAATAATAATAATTATTATTATTATTATTATTATTATTATTATTATTTCAGAAGATAGCAAACAATTTCAACCTATGAGCATATAAATAAAGAAATGAATAATAACAATAAAGAGCAGTAAATAAATAAATAAATATATTATGCAAATGTTTTTATCTTCTTCGTTTGTTTCTCTTCCTCTAATGGGTTTTTTTTTAAAGTTTCAACTCGGTAAATTATGTATCATCATCATCATCATCATTATCATCATCATCATCATTATCATCATCATTGATCTTTTGTCTTTATTTTGATGTTGTCATGGGTTGGGAGAGATTTGATGAGACTATATTCCATGGGAGGCTGCTGTCCCCTTTGCCAACTCTACATATACATAATATACATAAACACACACACACACATGTAAATGTGTGTGTGTATATTGTCAGTAAACCCTAAATCCAAAAGAGAAGCACACTCTAAGTTATAGAGTGATTAGATAAAGATGGTTGTGGCTGGTCTATGGGGGTCACCCTGGGTTTCACCTGCATAAAGCACTTAGCTTTATACTGTTTCTTCAGACCCTAAGGGTCGGTTGGTCTATAACCTCTCTACAAAGTGGAGAGAAAAAAGGCCTTGTAGTCACTTGTTGACCACTTCGATGAAGGGTTAAGCACAAGGGATTGTCCCCTTAGACTCTATCTGTAGTCAACATGGCTGGCTTGTGGGTTCCAGGACTTCAGTAGGAAACTGCTGAAGTGTAAGCAGGGTTAGAAGGTTTCCGTTCTGGAATTTAAGATGTTCCCCAGGTCAAGGGGAGTTCTCGCTCATTCAGCTATCTACAGCTTGCAACACTTGCTCTTGTTGATATAGGGGCCTGATTCTTCTAGGATCTTCCATGAGATAACATATGGAGTTCCTTCATCCTTCAAGCACCACACATAACTGGCCAAGGATGCGGCATATCATCTCTCTGGGATCCTGAATGAGCATCTGTGGTTTGAGAGGTGCTACTTGAAGGTGTTTCTAGAACATCCAATGTATCTTCATATATTGTTTCTGTTGATGTTGATGCTGCTGCTTCCACTGCTGCTGATGCTGGTATTGTTGCTGTTGGTGTTGCTGTTACTGTTATCATTATTAGCATTATCATCAGTGATATTGTTGTTGCTATTTCTGTTAGAGTTGCTTCTGTTGCCATTAATATTGCCATTCCTGCTACTGTAGTTGGGGAAGCTACTGCTGTCGTTAGGGTTAGATATCACCTCAGCCTTGTAAACAACCTCTTTGGTTTTGCATTGGCCTCCCTTTAATCCCTGCACAAGCATCCCACTTCCACTAGGGGAGATAACTAAAATACTCTTAATGCTGATGGTGCAGCTAAAACAGATCCTTAGGTTGTGTCTGTTGCATCCGTAGCTATGTGACTGTGTAAAATGCTTATCTACTAACCTAAGGAATAGCCTACCTACACGTGTTTTTACATTGAGAGAGAAGGTGGCTGAGAAACGAAATGATATTTCAGCAGCACTTCCTTCTGCGGGTGTTAGCGGGTGTTAGGGCCCAGCATGTAGGAGATGCAGTCCCTGAACCCGCTAGCAACTAGGGCCTCATTATAGTAGGGGCTGCTGTATCGGATGTTTAAGATTTTAAACTAAATACAAACACCTAAGCACAGGTAATCACAAACAGGTCAGCATTGAGGAGTAAAAATAGCAGTCAACTCCTAACTTGTGAACGTAATCTCTTAATAATGTTTTCTCTAATTGTGAATTCTGCGAGAAACATTTAGCAAAACGAACTAGAGAAAAGTAATATCTAGTTTTTTAATTATTCCTAATTAATTTATATCAGCTGTGTCAACAAAACAACACCTCCATGGAAGTGTAAGTAAGCATCAGATAAACAATTTCATTTATGTTCAGACATGTTCAACATATTTTAAATTTCAGTTTGTTATTTCAGGAAAGGCCAGGGTTAGGTTCTGCCGTGGTCAATCGTGTTTTGCTACTGAAACTATGGAAGACACTAATGGACATGAAATGCAAAGCGTTTGTATTCTGTGTCACTGTGTATGAGTGCGGTTCCATGTGTTTGTGTGTGTGTGCATACGTGTGTCTGTGCATGTGAGTATCTGTATGCATATATGTATGTATGTGTGTATATGTGTGTGTATGCATCTATGTATGTGTGTGTATATATATGTATGTGCGTATATATATGTATGGGTATGTATGTGTGTGTATGTATGTGTGTGTATATGTGTGTGTATACATGTATCTATGCGTGTGTATATATGTATGTGTGTATTTATGTATGTGTATGTATGTGTGTGTATGTATGTGTGTGTATATGTGTGTGTATACATGTATCTATGTGTGTGTATATATGTATGTGTGTATTTATGTATGTGTGTGTATGTATGTGTGTGTATATGTGTGTGTATACATGTATCTATGCGTGTGTATATATGTATGTGTGTATTTATGTATGTGTATGTATGTGTGTGTATGTATGTGTGCATATATGTATGTATGTGGATGCATGTGTGTATGTATGTTTGTATGTATTGTGTATGTATGTGTGTGTGTATGCATGTATGTATATGTGTGTATGTATGTCTGTATGTGTATGTATGTATGTGGATGCATGTATGTGGATGTATGTGTATGTATGTGTATATATGTATGTGTATGTATGTGTGTATGTTTGTATGTATTGTGTGTGTATGTGTGTATATGTATGTGTGTGAGCATGTATGTATCCATCATACATACATATGAACATACATCATCTTCATCATCATTCAACACCCATTGTCCATGCTGGCATGGGTTGGACAGTTTGACCAGAGCTGGCAAGGCTGGAAGACTGCACCAGACTCCAGTCTGTTTTGGCATGGTTTCTATGGCAGGATGCCCTTCCTAATGCCAACCACTCCAAAGGTGTAATGGGTGCTTTTACATACCATTTGCACGACACTGGTATCTGCTACAACTGCGACTTTACTCGGCTTGATGGCTTTTCTTCTCAAGCACGACATAATGCCAAAAGTCTCGGTCATTCGTCATTGCCTCTGTGAGGACCAACACTCTAATAGAGCTTACCATGTGCTACCGGCATCGTCCACCTTGCTTCCGTGAAGCCTAATGCTCAAACGGTGCTTTTTATGTGTAAGTTACCAGCATCGGCCACGACTATGATTTCTCAAGCACATCATAATCATCATTGTTCGATCGTGGTCGAGAAAATGGAATTTACCATGCTACACCAGACTTCACGGTCCATCATGGCATTACGGAGGTCCTGTTGCTGGATGCCTGTATCCCTGGAGATTACATCAGGGTAGGAGAGTGTGCACCCTCTGGTATTGCGAGTAGATGGCTTCCAGAGGAGGAGAGTAGAAATTACCTCTTTTTCAGCTCTACAACAATGTCCAGCAAACTGGACTCTTCTACCTTTCACAAGAGATGATACAGGTGGTAGTTTCCCATATATTTGTACTTTGGTTGGATGGTGCTTCCACGAGAGATTTTGAGCTCTCATAAGGAGGCGAGTGTAAGTTCCATCCAACCGCCTCTCAAGCTTCTTTGATAACGTCCAGGTTTCTGAGCCATATAGTAGAATTGGTTCGACTGTGGCTTTGAAGACTTCTCAAGCACAGCCTATCACCAAAGGCCTTGATCGTTAATCATTGCCTCTGTGAGGTTCAAAGTATGAAGATCAGGCTTCACCACCTCATCCCATGCTTTATCTGATTATCCTACTTTCCAAACCAGTCTCTTATAAATATATTTTATAAAAACTTATGGTGTTTTCATCGAAAATGTAGATGAACACCATTCTTCTGTGTGATTGGCTTGAAAAATTGTTAGGATATTAACCCTTTCGTTACCATATTTATTTTGGGATGCTCTGTGTCTCTTTTAATTATTTTAAATATAACAAAGAATTTAATAAAATAACTTCGTTATCATTAAGCTAATGTTAGGAACATAAATTGGGACTAAGGTTTGGAGGAAGATTTTAATTCAGAACTTATGGAAACAAGACATTTGTACTACAGAGCCAGAGCCGGTTTCAGCCAGGTTGGTAACGAAAGGGTTAAGATATTTTTCTTAACATGAAACCCATGGTAGCTTTAATAGACAAATAAAGAAATTTTATCCACCAACGCAGCGTTGAGCACTCATTCTCATTGTTTGACGTTTACACACACACACACACATAGGAAAAGAGAGAGAGAAATATATGTTTGTATATGCATGTATACAAACATGTATGTGTGTATGTGTGTGTGTATTATTCTTTTCTTTTATTATTTTACTTGTTTCAGTCATTTCACTGTGGCCATGCTGGAGCACCGCATTTAGTCGAGCAAATCAACCCCAGGACTTATATTCTTTGTAAGCCCAGTACTTATTCTTTCGGTTGTAAATATTATGTATGTATATATGCTTGTATGTGTGTATGTATTTATGTAAATATATGTATGTGTGTGTATGTATGTATATATAGTTAATCCAAACATGAAAACACAACAACGTGAGGATGTGGAACAAATATAGTATTATTGGACTCTCAGAAAAGGAAAGAAGGAGGGTTTAACGTTTCGAGCGGAGCTCTTTGTCAGAAAAATAGGAAAAGGAAAGATCCAAGGAAGGGAAGACGGAGGAAAAAAATCACCAACGTTACACACGTGGTCACATATATATGTAATGGGAAAGTTTACGAAAATAAACAAAAGACGAAGGCAGGTGAAGTACAAACAAACAATTGTATTAGTAAAGTGCTCAGGAATAGAAATAGAAAAAGTCTTTCACGTTTCGAGCCTATGCTCTTCGACAGAAAGATACACAGAAAAAAACAAGGAGAGAAAAAAAAGCGTGTAGGAGCTAACGATCTATCATGTATGTATATATTTATGTAAATGTGTGTGTGTGTGTGTTTTCTCTTTTGTATTGGAATTTTAGAGTTTGCTTTGACCAAACATCTTGTAAAAAAAACAGTGTATTAAATATATATTGTAGTCGTGATACATCTTGAGATTGTGGTTGTTGTTGTTGCTGTTGTCTTTGACCGTAATGGCACAGAAAATCACAAAGAAACAATACCAAATCTGACACACTTTTGTCACAGAGATAACAAAGACCCCCCACCCCCCGCCCCCCAGCAAAATACTCCCAAAATCAAATGAAAGAAATAATAAAATCAATTCAGCTGGCGATAGAAAATCTTATCTGATTAGTTTTTGATCTGTGTTTTATTGTATTGGTAATTATTTGAAGACTTTGATCTCTTGCTCATTGTGTTGGTAAACGCTCTGAAAATAGACGTCCTATAAAACGCTGACCCTTCACCTAGTTTTAGTCAAGCTGTTGTTCAACCATTTAATTACGTTACAGTGATTGGTTAATTAGTAAAACAGTAGAATATGAGAGAATTAATGATGATCTTTGTTAATTAATTGTCACACAAATTGAGTTTAAAGTGGAAAAAAAATTTTATGAATTGAAAAAGAAGAAGCAAAAGTTTAAAGTTTTAAGTTTAATGTTTCAGGCAAAATAAGTTTGTTGGTTGGGGAGAGGAGGTGATGACTGGCAATTTATCCTGAAAACATTATTTCTCTTCATGATAAATCGTTCTGCTTAAAACAATAAAGATGTCTTCTTCAGAGCAGAATGTTGTTTCAGTATTTGAACTCTTGGTTCCAAAGCATACACATACATACATAAAATAATATATATTTTTATCTTTTATCTTTTCCTTGTTTCAGTCATTAGACTGTGGCCATGCTACAGCACCACCTTGAAGAATTTTAGTCAAATGTATCGACCCCACCTCCAGTACTTCTTTTTATTTTTTTCTTGTTTTAACACATATTTGAACTTTATCGCAGCAGTCCTTCTGCTTTTCTAAGGCCTGTAAAAGAACTTGGAAGGTTGGGCTTCCAACCAGACCTTTCGGGATTCCCTTAAAGCCAGGAATGTTTCAGCACCCGCTCATATGTGTGAGTTGTGTGTGTTATGTGTGTGTATGCGTATGAATATATCTTATATATATATATATATATATATATATATATATATATATATTATATATATATATATAATATATATATATATATATATATATATATATATATATCAGCTGGTTCCTCCAGCCTCATTTCAAAGGGGCACACACACATTCACACACTCACACATTCACACACTCACACACACACACATTATTATTATTATTATTATTATTATTATTATTATTATTATTATTATTATTATCATTATTATTATTATTTTATATATATATATTATGTAGCAAGAATGAAAGAGTGAAGGTTCCCACAGCCAGTCTTATTCAGTGAACTCACTTCAGGGAAAAGAGCACAGGGTGTCCCTCTTCCAAGGTACAAGGGCCAACTCAAAGCCACTGGACCTGAGCATAAATCATTTGTAACACAAACCCCCCGAGACCGTACCAAACGGTGGGGTTCCATTACCATTGGAACCAAAATCTTCAAAGTCACCAGAAAAGGAAAAGAAGAAATCAAACAACAGGAGAGAAAGGCCCGGCAGAATCAACCTTGTCCTCCACCAACATCGCCATACCAGTCAATGCCATCGACTCTTCTCTGCAAGAATTGGTCTACAGAGTGATCAACAGTGTCACCATAAAGGAAGCATCTGACAAAGAAAAATCTAAATTCTTGGATACAAGATAAAGCCGCCATCACCACCACCACCACCACTACCATCGAGGAGAAGGTGGTGGAGGAGGAAGAGGAGGAGGAGGAGTTTTCACTGAGAATGAAGAGGATATGTCGTAGGTCTGTGGATGGTATTAATTCAGTTCTAATAAAAACAATTTTACTTCAGTCTGATGGGTTATTCTATAGTTTTGTAGATTTAAATTTATTATTAGTGAATATTATTGCGAATATCGTAAGGGCACAGGAATTGTGTCTAAGGCCAGCTAGAGACGATGTTCTCCTGGGGCTAAAAAGCTACAGTAACACCCACCCTTAGTGGTTAGCCGTATTCAGATGGCTAGTATACTTTAAATTTATTATTCTTAAACAAAAATCTTGTTGACAGTGACTTCGAAGTGTCGGTCAGTTAAGCCATCATCAGGCTGCCAACCATGGCTTAACTTGGCTGAAATTTCGATGTCACTGTCAACAACATTCTTCTGTAAAAATAATAAATGTGTGTCTGTGTGTCCTAGAACTTGACGTAAAAAAAAATTGATGTTCCTCAAGTGTTCTGCTTTTGTATGGTAAGATCTGCAGGAACCCAGAGCTTCTTGAGTTGTGACCCTCAACTTGTAGGATATTGTTTTCCTTGCTCTTTAAATGCTGTACAACATTTCATGGACGACTGGTCCGAAGTCCCTGACCCAGTTATTTCTTCTGAATCAGAGCATGTCAACAGAACTATTTCCTTACAAATATCCATATTACGTGAGGACGTTGCAGGATTCAATAGAAATGGGTTATAAATGGCTATAAATATATATATATGGTAATAAATATTTTACAAGATACGGGACTCAGTGCTTGCTTTTTCCATGGGTGTGAGTAAGTATTTCATTTATATCTCGCGTATTTACCGCTGAAGAGGGGAAAATTTTTTATGAATTAACCCTGAAATTAGACCAATACAGTAATAATGAATTTTTTAGAGATTTCTATCAGTTTGTTTTGAGACGCATAAATTATAATGGTTATCGACAGTTTTTTGTTTCGGCATATTTGGCATTAGAATTTTTCTTCTGCCCTTATCTTGTAAATTATTTATAAATTTAACCTTTAAAGGTATTTTTTGATATGCTGGCCATTGATAAATTTTTTTCCCCCAAAAAAATTTAATCCTACATTAATTATATATATGGAAATAGATAGGCACAGGTGTGGCTGTGTGGTAAGAAGCTTGCTTCCCAACCACATGGTTCCAGGTTCAGTCCCACTATGTGGCGCCACTTATGAGTGGATTTGATAGATGGAAACTGAAAGAAGCCCATCAGACATATATATATATGTGTGTGTGTGTGTCTTTGTGTCCATGTTTGTTCCCCCCCACCGCTTGACAACTGGTGTTGGTGTGTTTATGTACCTGTAACTTAGTGGTTCAGCAAAAAGAGACTGATGGAATAAGTATCAAGCTTAAAACAAATATTAGTACTGGGGGTCAATTCATTTAAGGCAGTGCTCCAGCATGGCTACAAGTAAAAGAGTAAAAGGTATATGAAGGGTGGTGTGGTTGAGAAGCTAGCTTCCCAGATTCATCGTTTCAGGTTCGATCCCTGGGTAAGTGCCTTCTTGTGACTGGAGGGAAGCTGTGGGTGGGGATGGTCATATATGTTCTATATTGAAGAGATGAGGAATTATGTACATTATTTACATTTGACGGATATTTGTCCTCATCTTGTTTTGGCTGATATATCCTCCAGCCTTCATCAGGTGTCTTGGGGAAATTTCGAACCTGGGTTCTCATTCCTAAGGTATTTTTCGATGTTATTATTATTATTGTTATTATTCTGGTCACTGCCTGGAATTGAACTCGGAATCTTGGGGTTAGTAGCCCGTGCTCTAAACTCCTACACCATATGCCCGTTGGCATGTAAATAATGTAAACAAGGATCATATATGTATGTGTGTGTGTTTGTGTGAGAGTGTGTGTGTGTTGTCTCCTTGTCTTGACTTCCAAGCAGTGTCCTTCATTTCCAATCATCATCATCATCATCCTCATCATCATTAAACATTCACTGGCATGGATTGGATGGTTTGACATGA
This sequence comes from Octopus sinensis, assembly GCF_006345805.1. Classification (NCBI taxonomy): domain Eukaryota; kingdom Metazoa; phylum Mollusca; class Cephalopoda; order Octopoda; family Octopodidae; genus Octopus; species Octopus sinensis. Next base: position 1,037,634 of record NC_043024.1, read on the forward strand.
AGCTAACCATCCAGGGAGCCATCCAGACTCCGATTGTCTGTTGTGGCATGATGTCTATGGTTGGATGCCCATCCTAATGCCAACCACTCAAGAGAGCGTGCTGGGCACTTTTTACATGCCACTATGCAGGGTGGTTGGTTGGTTGTTCCTTCTTGAGCCATGCCTGGCTCATAAGGGCCGGTTTCCCGGTTTCCTTGGCGTATAGGTTCCCCACCTGGATGGGACACCGGTCCGTCACAGGTGAGCTGCAAGATGCAGGAGGAAAGAGTGAGAGAAAGTTGTGGTGAAAGAGTCAGCAGACGTTTCGCCATTACGTTCTGCCGGAGCTGCGTGGAGCTTAGGTGTTTCGCTCATAAATGCACACATCACCCAGCCTGAGATTCAAACCCGCAATCCCTCGACCGCGAGTCCGCTGCTCTAACCACTAGGCCATGTGCCCCCACACTGGTGCAGGTGCACTTACACAATACCAGCCACGGGTGCACTTAGACAACAGTGGCACCGGCATTTGAAAGGAGAAGCCTGTATGTGTGGAAGACAGCGATTCTAGTTAGTCTGACATGATTTGTCTGGAGGTTTGTCAACAGGAAAGGCATACAGCTGTAGAAAATCTGCTTCAATAAGCTTTCGTCGAACCCATGCAAGCATGGAAAAGTGGATCTCAAAACAAGAACAATGTCTTTCATTTCCCTGTTTGCAATAGTTTGCTATGTTCCTGGGTTGGGAATATCAGTAATGTACCACATACGGCGGTGAGCTGGCAGAGTCGTTAGCGTGCCGGGCGAAATGCTTAGCAGTATTTCATCTGTCGTTACATTCTGAGTTCAAATTCAAGCTGAGGTCGAATTTACCTTTCATCCCTTCTGGGTTGATAAATTAAGCACCAGTTATGCACTGGGATCGCTGTAATCGACTTAACCCCTTTGTCTGTCCTTGTGTATCCCCTCTGTGTTTAACCCCTTGTGGGCAATAAAGAAATAAGAAAGCCACCAGCACACACTGCACCTATATTATGTAACTTGTTGTATGCATTAAAAAGATAAAATTGTGTAAATATTTGAATTTGTTGTGGTTTTGTAAATATTTTAATTTGTTGTGGTTTTCAAGAGGATTCATTTGAGGACTTTGGGTGGGTTTTAAAGTTAAATTTTATTTTGTAACAAAAAGATTTACCTTGAATTAAAAAAGAAAAGAATAAAAAGTAGGCCTAGATTTTTAACATCGATGTTATAAGTGAATATAAAACTGTGTTTAGAGGTAATTAAGCAGATAATTAGAGCAAAAAAAAAAACATATTCTCTTTGTTTCAGAGAAGTAAACCAAGGAGACAATATGAATTGAGATATTGTTACAATGGGCAGAGATAAGATTTTGCATCAAAGGTTGTGTGGACTTTAGTGCTAACCCAAGCTTTATTTGTGAGTTTTTAGTATTATTATTATTATTAACATCATCATCATCATCATCATCATCACCACCACCACCACCATCACCACCACCACCACCATCATCATCATCACCACCACCACCACCACCACCACCACCACATCATCATCATCATCATCATCATCATCATCATCATCATTATTACTATCATCGTATCATCATCGTTTAGCATCCGCTTTCCATGCTAGCATGGGTTGGACGGTTCAACTGGGGTCTGGGAAGCCCAAAGGCTGCACCAGGCCCAGTCAGATCTGGCAGTGTTTCTACAGCTGGATGCCCTTCCTAATGCCAACCACTCCGTGAGTGTAGTGGGTGCTTTTACTTGCCACCGGCACAGGTGCCAGACGAGGCTGGCAAACGGCCACGATCAGATGGTGTTTATCATCATCATCATCATTGTAATTGCTATTATTATTATTATCTTTATCTTCTTTTTGTAATTTTGTTTCCACATCTTGCTGAGTGTCTGCCCAACCTTAGGGCCATTATTATTATTATTATTATTATTATTGTCTTTGTACAGCTTCTAACGTTGGAGATGTGCTACGGTGTCAGCTGTTCACTACCAGTGAACTAAGGTAACATCCACTAATTTTCGAGCCCCTTCTGGAGTATTCAAGCGGTTCCAAGCAGTGCTGTTTTCTGCTGGGGCTCCACCCTTATTGCAGCCCCTATTTGTTCCACGTACTTCTCGAGATTTTTGCTCACTGTTCCCAGGGCTCCGACAATTACTGGAACTACTGCTACCTTTTTGCACAACCACTTCTCCCATTAATTATGTCACCAATGTAACACAAGCTGTTAATTACCCATCAGGAGTCAGCTGAGGATTCCATAGATTCTACATCTGGTCAACTCTTAAGATACATTGCTCCAATGCATCTTCCACGTACAATGCTTCCTTTTTCTGTTGGTCAGCCTCTTATTCCTCTACATCATTTGCACATCTTTAGCTTATGACAGGCACAGCATATTGTGCTTCTTCCATGACTAAAAAAGGTAAAGTTATCTCCTTGACCCATGCCTTCTCATCAGGGCTGTTTTCCTGGTTTCCTGGTTGCCATGGCGTATAAATTCCCCACCTGGATGGGATGCTAGTCCTTCACAGGGTCACTCATTTTGAAAGCTGAATGGACTGGAGCAATGTGAACTGAAGTGTTTTGCTCAAGAACACAACACATCACTCAGTCCAGGAATCAAAACCACAATCTTACAATCAAGAGTCCAACACAGCTTGTCACTCATCTGACTCGCTTTATAACTACGAAGATGATTCTTGAGTCCAGCTTTACTGAGGCAGGGTCTTGCACAGACACTGCATGTCAGCATCATAGGAAGACCCTATACATGCATACATACATTTTAATCATTGTCCTTTAAATCTTAAAGTCTCGCAGATTTTCATTCACACACACACCCACCAACGTGCCTGGAGCAAAGTATAGTTGAACTTGGGTTCTTGGGTAGAGGGTGCAAATCCTAATTCATACACTACAAATGATCACGATGTCTGGGTTTCTAAAACTCTGCAAGGCCTTTAAAGGACCATTGGTTAAAACAAGATGCTTTCCTTCTCAACCTTGCTACCAACTTGATGGCTGGTCGAAATCTACTCTAAATTTAAAAGAGAAAGAGAAGAATGAACACACACACACACCACACACACACACCACACATACAAACACACACACACACACCACACAAACACACCACACAAACACACACACACACCAAAAACACACACACACACGCACGCACACACACACACAGAACTTTGCCGAAAAATTACAGAAGCCTTTGCGTCCCTTTTGTAACTTATTGGACGGTTGTACCCAACTGGGGGTTTGTGCGCGTTTGGACTCGGATGAAAGGAGACGGACAGACGAACGGACGGACGGATGGATGAACCGATTGATTTTAGTAATAAAACAAAAAAAGATGATATCAAAACAGTCTGATATCGAGAACACGTGAATGGTTTTGTTGTTTAGTTTCCGGATCAGCTCTGATCGGACAAATTTTCGCGGGGACTCCAACCGTGACCACCCCGTTTTTTATTAATCTTTCTTTTAGTTCTTCTGTCTCTAATGTATTCTTTCTTTATTTAAGACTTATTTTTTGGATTTAAAGGCGATTCAGTTGCTTTTGTTGCAGGTCGAACGACTTACGACAAAGGAAGGCTTTGTTGGCCTCACCTTAATAAGGAGAAGTTTTATAGGTAAAAAATTCACTATTAAAGGGTTGTGGTGAGACTCTGCATCAACATTTCGAAGTCTTGCTCTTCGTCTGAGGCTGGGAGGGAAATAGAATGGTTCTTGCTTTGGTCTCCAGCTGAAGATTGCGATTACAAGAATGGAGATGGTCGAAGGGAAATAACTGCGAGGGAATTGTTGAATAAGTCTAGAGAAGTTATTTCCCTTGCATCATTGATGCTATTTCATTGAAAACGGCGATTTCAACGTCCAGTTCATTCACAACTTTCGTGCTAACGTTAATTACAATGTAGATTCTGCAGGGCTGACCGACCTGCGTGAAACAAGAGTCAAATCTCGCGGAAAATCGTCTAAAAGATTTAAAAGAATAGATTGGCAGAGTCGCTAGAATGTCAGAAGAAATATTTTGCTGTATTTTAGGAGGCAAGGGATACTTTCTGAGTTCGACTCCGACTGACGTCAACTTCGCCTTTCGTCCTTCCAGGATCGACAAAATAAGGAACGAATCAAATATTTTATTTTTGCCAATCCTAAATTTGAAACTATTGCTTCATGGATGTTTCATCTGGAAAAGGCTTCGTGGTTTTATTAGTTCGTCCGTTGTTAATGACGATTACCGAATCGGGGGAGAAGATGGGTCGTGATGTGTCTGGTTGTGGCCAATTAGTCGGATGCGTGTTCGGAAGGCTCTGCCACAGGTCACCAACTGGTCGTCTGCTGGGAATAAAGGGCAAAAAGTTGGCTCTGGACTGGCACAACGTTTTCTTTCTGTACCTGCAATCCTGTTCTGTTTACAGGGGACGACATCTTTGTTGGTGCAGCTTCGCTAAGTAGGGCGGTTTTGTGCTTGCGTTTCCCAGGTGCTGGGATCGATCTTAAAGATCTTCAATGAAGCTTTTGAGTGAATCTTTGAAGCATTTTTGTGTGTGTTTGCCTTCTGTCAGTTTGTTGTAAAACAGTCTCGTAGGGAGTTGCGTGTCTGGCAGTAAAACAAGGTGGCCTGCCCATCTGAGTGGCTTTCTCCTCAGAAGTGTGCAAATGCTTAGCAGACCAGCTCGAGAGAAAAGGCATCTAATTAAACACTGCACTGCAATCACTGACGACATTAGGGGCAGATACATGCACTTTGCAGGACATTGCTGAAGGACTAAGGACATTGCTGAAGGACTAAGGACTTAGCCCTTCACCCCAACACAGATGTACAAGGGTCTGCTGTCCAGCAAAAAACTATATTGATCATCTTTCTGCAGACATGTGATGTTGCTCTTTCGACTTACCAAACTCTTCGGGGAAGAATCATGATTGAGTCACACAAATTCGAGCAAGTTCTTTCAAACAATTATTATAAGGACATTATGGTTAGAATCTCACGTAAAATACTTTGCAGTATTTGTTGTGGTGCTTAACGTTCCGAGTTCGATTCACACCAAAGTCAACTTTGCCTTTTATATTCCTTGCAATAAAGGGACCAGGCAAGTACTTGAGCTGATTCAATCAACTTACCCCTAAAAGTTGATCACGGAGATGGATTAGGGGTGATCTGGGTATAAATAATTGCTTAGGTGTGGGAATAGCTGAGTGGTTAAGAAATTTGCTTCCCAACCATGTGGTCGCTGGTTCAGTCCCACTGTGTGGCATCTTGGGAAATTGTCTTCTACTGTAGACCCAGACCAAAGCCAAGTGCATTGATTTGGTAGATGGAAACTGAGAGAAGATTATCGTATATAATGGCGGGGAGGGGTGGCCCTGAAATCAGAATGTGATGAGTTAGAAGAAATGCTACAAAGCACTAATGGTCCTGCCACTCGCTACAGGAGTTGGAACAAATAATTCTTTCTAATTTTGGCACAAGGCCAGCAGTTTTGAGGAGAGGAAGCAAGAAGATTAATATCAACCTCAGTACTCAATTAGTATTTATTTTAACAATCCCAGAAGGATGACAATCAAAGTTGACCTTGGCAGAATTTGAACTCAGAACCTAATGTGTCGAAAGGAATACCACCACCACCTCACCATCTTTTTCTAATGTCTGCTTTCCATGCTGGCATGAGTTGGGCATTTTGACAGGAGCTGGCAAGGCCAGGGGCTGCACCAGCTTCCATTGTCTGTTTTGGCCTGGTTTCTACAGCCAGATGCCCTTCCTAATGCCAACCACTCCACGGAGTGTGCTGGGGAGCTTTTTTATGTGGCACCAGCACCAGTGGTTTTTACATGGCACCAACGCTGAGAGGATTACCAAGCACCTTGCAAAAGAAAAACCCCTCAACTGGGGAATAGTATTGAGGGTCTGTGGCTTTGTACCGGTTGAGAGATTTAATATATTGAGGGGACAAATATAGATGTCTTGCTGTGTATACAGGGATGATCCAGCTAGAAAAAAGACAAAGTGAGTTGGTGAGAAAAAAGCACTTTTTTTATGACATTCCAACAGCTCTGCCAGCTCACCACCTTAGCCAGGAATTAATTAATAATTAATTAATTAATAAGGACAATCACCAAGTCTTTCATAATCAACAACATAATCAAGAGATTTAGAAAAATCAATTTATTTTCAGAAAAATTAATAATAATAAAACCAAGTTTGATTTTTACGTCACAAATCATTCCAACATTTTATCTTCCTATCAAAATATTCCACTTATCATAGTGTAGCTCCATCTTTTTGTGTTGTTGTTGTTGTTGTTACATGCCCCCCCTGTTGTAGATTTTGTTATCCGTCTCATGGGATTGCCGTGTAGATTTAGTGAGAAGCAAAAGAACCTAAAACTCCATTGTATTTTTTGCACAAAACTGATTGGTAAGACCAGCCATGATGGATTCTTAATTCTATAAAATTCGTATAATATACCCATTCTACAGACAGATATACAAGTGCATCTTCTCCCTGACTAATGGTCTCTTAGAAGACTCATGTACACACACACACACACACATATATATATATATATATATATATATCACCATGATCACCATGACCGACCAGGCTATCAGATGTTGCTACCCATCGCTGGTCACAATGCGCTTCGCATTGTTTTAGCCTTCAAATGACGCCACCCCACTGGCTAAGCGAGCAGGCCAACAGAAGAAAGAGTGGTGAAAGAGTACAGCAGGGATCACCACCCTCTGCTGGAGCCTCGTGGAGTTTTTGGGTGTTTTCACTCAATAAACACTCACAATGCCCGGCCTGGGAATCAAAACCGCGATCCTACAACTGCAAGTCCGCTGCCCTAACCACTGGGCCATTGCGCCTCCACACACACACACACACATATATATATACGATGGGTTTCTTTCAGTTTTCGTCAACAAAATCCACTCACAAGGCTTTGCTTGGCCACAGTTATAATAAAAAGACATTTACCCATGTGGTTGGGAAGCAAACTTCTCAGCACACAGCCACACCTGTGCTTATATACATACATACATATGTATATATATACATATACATATATATACATATACATATATATACATATATATATATATATATATATACATATACATATATATATATATATATAAACGTATATATATATATATATATATATATATATATATATACATATATATGTATTGGAAGGTTTGGAGATGATGTACAGGTATTATATATTAGAAGAAATGAGGTACTCAGAAATTCGGATGGTTTTATATTTACAGATATTTATTTGTATATTACATGTTTTTATAAATCATATATTAGCGCTTTCATCCACTCTATTAGCGCTAATATATGATTTATAAAAACATGTAACATACTAATAAATATCTGTAAATATAAAACCATCCAGATTTCTGAGTACCTTATTTCTTCTATTATATATATATATACATATATATATATATATATATATATATATATAATGTTGACAAAATTAAATGTTGTCATTCAATGTTATAATGAGATTTTGATTGAAATCATCATTTTAAACTGCATACTTTAACCCTTTTTTCACTGACCTGCTGCCTGACATAGCTTCCCTGATTCTATGACACAGCTTCCCTGCTTCAATTCCATGTCAATTTACGTTCCAAACACCAGATTAACAATGACAAAGTTGGTTGACCGAATTCTTCATTGTTTTCAAATTAAATGAAACAAAGTGTTTTTCAACAGAATTTTGGTAACAAATGAATGCAGAAGGTCTTGGTTGGTAACAAAAAAAAGGGGGGTGGAATCATAGAATGTTCTGGCACAGCAAAGTAAAATCACTAACTAGTTGGTTAGTGATTGGTTAATGACAGTCAGAATCCACAATTTGCCAAACGATCATTCGACCCGAAATGGTGAAGAGAATTTCTTTGATTATCAATAACATCTTGGTTTTCACAGGTAGACTCAAGTTTAACCGTTTATTGTTTAAACCAGTCATACCTGGCCCAAATGTTTCACCTGTTTTATGTTCAAATTGGCCAGATCCAGCCTCTCACACCAACCCTATGCAATGTCATTCTAAAAATAAACAATCACATCACTGAAACCTCAAATCTATATAATAATAATAATAATGAAATTATTGTATACAGTGTTCAGGTGCACCACAGCTTATCAAAAATGCGTATAAAGCATATGCAGTGATGTACAAATGTCTGGGAAGCGAACAGTGTACGTATGATAATGCATGATTGAATCAAAGCAAAAAGAAGAGGAATTACATTTGATGAAGTAAAGTGGATGCTGAAGGGTTAAGAGACAATTAAGGAGAGAAAGGCTGAACTGGATTTGGTTTTGGAAAAGAAAAGGGCTTAGAAAACCTGATCCCTGGTACAGTGAGAGTAACTTACAAAGTCAAGGTTTTATCATTTTTGCCAGAGTACACTCATTTTAGGAGGGTCTGAATGTTGTTGCATAACCCCAGGTCGGGCCTGATTGAGCAAACTTATGAGCAATGTTGTTCAAGTCCTGACTCTGGCATCTTTTTTGTATATCTGGGACAGACTCTTTTTTTCTTTAAGATGGTTGGGTATGATTCAAAAGCATTTTGCTACTATTTCTAACAAGCTGGGTAACTACACAGCAGCTTCCTTGTTGATATGTAGAGGGTCCAATACAACAAATAGGTGTAGACATGGGGAGTTGTTCCTTGTTGTTGTTTAGCCGTGGGTCAGCAGACTTATTACTAAAGGTGTTCCAACCATGACCATCCTGTCTATTTTCAAGTATATATTTCAAGACCTAGATTGTTTTTTGTTTGTAACTAATGAAAGAGTTTTTGAGAAATTTTGACTGCTATTTCTAGCGAATTCAGTTGGTTGATATATTTGCATGGCAGTGAATGTAGCAGTTGTGCTAAGACTTGGACAAAGGCATGGATCCGAAACAGACGCACGCAATGGTCCCTCCGAACCCCAGAGAATTGCTAAGAGCAATCCAGCGCTGTGAATCGTCAGTAAGTTTGGAGCTGTGAATGGGAACCAAATCCAATCCAGTGAATTCTTCATCGGGATTCTCTAAATTAATCGTCGGTGGAATGTCCCCAGTCTTCAAACTGAGAACAGTGAATAAAGCTTCTATGCTTCCAGCTCCCCCCAGTAAATGTCCCGTGGCGCCTTTAGTTGAAGATATCTTCAATTTATCACAGTGGTCTCCGAAGAGCCGCCGAATGGCACGGATTTCAGCGGCGTCACCGAGTGGCGTTGAGGTTGCGTGTGCGTTTATGTAATTTATCGCTGAAACATCGACCCCAGCTTCTTCAATGGCCATTTTCATGCAATGGTAAGAACCATACCCGTCTTCTCTGGGGGCAGTAATATGGTTTGCGTCACCAGTCAGACCGTAACCAAGGACTTCAGCATAAATGGGAGCATTCCTTTGTTTAGCATGCTCCAATTCTTCGAGAACAAGCAAAGCCGAACCTTCCGACATGACGAACCCGTCGCGTTGACGGTCAAAAGGACGCGAGGACTTGTGTGGTTCTTCGTTGAAATTTGTGCTCAACGCTCGAATTTTAGCAAAGCCTGCAATTGCCAGTGGATTGACAGCAGCATCGACACCTCCTGCTAACATTACATCAGCAGAATTGTATTTGATTAGTCTAAAAGCATCGCCAACACTATGCAACCCCGTGGCGCAGGCTGTCGACACCGAATGGTTCGGACCACACAAGGAATGCTTCATACTTATATGTCCGGCTGCCATATTAATAAGTATTTTAGGGATGAAAAAAGGGCTCACTTTTTTATAACCTTTCTCATAGAGTGTCTTACCACTGTGGAAAATTTCTTCCATGTCAACCATGCCCACTCCAACGGCCACGCCAGTCCGTAGTCGGTCCATCTCGGATTCGGGTTTCCATTGAGCATCTTTCAGGGCATTTTCGGCCGCAATTAACGCGTATATGGAAGACAAAGACAGGATCTTCTTCTGGGAAGGGGTTACAAAGCTGTCGATGTCTACAATGTCAGACGAATCGTCGTTTTGTCCCGATCGGGGAACGACCCCCGCGATGCGACACGGAATGTTTTGGTAAGCTTTGTCCTTCAAACAAGATATTCCAGAGTCGCCGGCCAATATTCGCTGCCATACTTTTTGGACATCACTTCCTAAGCAGGACACAAGTCCAGCCCCGGTCACTACCACGCGTCGACCACCCATGGGGCCTGAAAAGTTCCGATCAAGGAAGGATTTCGTCTCAAGATTTCAAAACAAAACCAAAATCAATGAAGGAAAGAAGGGAGGTAACTGCGTTAGTCACGATTTCACTTGTTTTCTGCTCTTGGCACAAGGCCCGCAATTTTGGGGGAGGAGGGGCCAGTAGATTAGATCGACCCCAGTACGCAACTGGTACTTGATTTATCGACCCCGAAAGGATGAAAAGCAAAATCGACCTCGGCGGACTTTGAACTCAGAACATAAAGACAGACGAGTCAAGATATCACTATTATTAATAAACTTGAGATATTAACCAGAAATATTAGAATGCCGTTTTATTTATTCTGTTGTGTCTGGGGAAAGTCATTTTCTTTTTGTGCCTTATAATATATAACACCAGTGAGTGTGTTACATAATAAGGCACAGAAAAAGAGAATGTCTCTCCCCAGACACAACAGAATATGCTTCAACACACGAACTCACATAAAGAATCTTGCAAACCAAATCCAAAAACGAAATATTTATTTATTGATATTATTAATGATTTCCCGAAAAAATGTTATTTTCGTCATCAATATGCAAAACTACATCAGAACAACACACTTTGAAAGATATCAGGTTGTTGGAAGAAAGTTAAGAAGAACCTTAGTTTATTATAATCATTAATTTATTTAACATTTAATTGATGTTTCAAGACTTTAATAAATGATTTAAGAATTTATAATTACATTTCTCTAGTTTAATAACTTTTTTTTAGTGGAAGAGTTATTCACAGCAACAGTTGCGTAGAGAAATACGAAACCAACGTATATGTATGAAGATGTATAATTGCTCGAAGTAGGATGATTTTTAAAATTTTAAAGCAAATAGAAATAATTTATTTCGGATCTTTTTACTTTGACCGGCAGATTTAAAAAATAATTTCTTTGTAACTCAGCACTTTTAAACTTCGTATACTGGTAGAATGTGTTACATAAATAGCTTACAAACTACAGAATTTTCTCAAGAAAGCCAAGAGAAAGAGATGTTTTATGTAACACTTTCTACCAGAATACGAAGTTTAAAAGTGTTTAGTTACAAAGAAATTATTTAAAAAATCTGCCGGTCAAAGTGAAAAGATCCTTTATTTCTTTGAATAGATAACTCTAGAGTTTAAAACTTGTTAATGATAGCTTCTCACTTGTTTGGTTTTGAGCACTTGTGGAGCGAATCTCAAACAGACAAGGGGAAAAGCCGGGTGATTTTTTAGAGAGTAACTCTTTTGCTAATGTCCGTTTGCAACCTCCGGTGATACCCGGTGATGAGTGAACCCTAAAGTTTCGACCAAGCAAGGAGCATGAGATATTCTTTATGTATCACACTTAAGATATACAGACTATTGATTGGGCAGTTACTGCAGTATTTGTCCAAAGATAACATATCTTATGGACGTGCTGGACGAAAAAAATAATTATCAGAGAAAAAGAAATGAAAATTCGTCTCAGCAATTACCAGTGTCAGATACATTTCAGCCGCTACTTTAATTATTACCACAGTTACATAAACCGTATTTTTAATCAGTTGGGCGGCTATTCGCAACATCAGTGAATATTTTATTCACTTTTTCGTATATCAAAGACGACGAATTCTCGTTCAAACGAGTATGCGCCTTTTGAAATGGCCCTACTTGGTGCTCTTGCTATCCGCTGCTGGGACGAATTTCTCTCTCTCTCTGCTATTTATTTATTGTTTTGTAACACTGCAAGTGCACGTAAACTATAAACTGGCACTCCGTTGATTACGTGGACGAGGATTCCAGTTGATCCGCTCAACGGAACAGCTTGCTCATGAAATGAACGTGCAAGTGGCTGAGCAGACGACAGACACGCGAACCCCTAACGTAGTTCTCAAGGAGATTCAGCGTGGCTGAGAATGTGGCAAGGCTGGCCCTTTTGAAATACAGGTACAACTCATTTTTGCCACCTGAGCGGACTACATCAACACGAAATAAAGTGTCTTGCTCAAGGACACAACGCACTGCCAGGAATCGAATTCACGACCTTAGGATTGTGAGCCGACTTTCCTAACCACTGAGCCACGCACCTTCACAAAAACTATTACCTCAGGACAAATACAGCTGTAACAGGCCTATTGACTATGATACGTAGGCGGCTATTTTAATTAACTAATGCCTCAATTGCGTGAACCGGGTTTTTAGCATAAATGTACAGAAATCGGTAAACATAACAATATACAAAGAGACCGTAACAGTTCCATATCGAGAGTGAAGCTAATGAGTGCGTCTCTTCATGGTCGCTGAACAGTGAGTGCTTTTGATGAATTGAGGTTGAAGTGAGACCAGACAACAATAACAAATAATATGGAGTCAGCCAGAGAGCCTCATTATTTGCGTTGCCATATGTCTTTGCCTTCCAGAACACGTCCTGTATTCGGGTGTTCAAATTTGCATCTGAGAAGAGCTTTTTTAATTTTCCGAAAGTCCGGAATTTTCAGCTTCCATTACTTTAAAAATTATATGTGTGTGTATGTCTATATCCATCACCGTCACCGTGATCACCGTGACCGACCAGGCTATCAGATGTTGTTACACATCGCTGGTCACAATGCGCTTCGCATTGTTTTAGCCTCCAAATAACGCCACCCCACTGGCTAAGCGAGCAGGCCAACAGAAGAAAGAGTAAGAGAAAGTTGTGGTGAAAGAGTACAGCAGGGATCGCCACCACCCCCTGCCGGAGCCTCGTGGGGCTTTAGGTGTTTTCGCTCAATAAACACTCACAACGCCCGGTCTGGGAATCGAAACCGCGATCCTACGACCGTGAGTCCGCTGCCCTAACCACTAGGCCATTGCGCCTCCACGCATATATATATATATATGTAAAACTCCACTAGAGTGGACGAAAGCGCTAATATATGATATATGATTTATAAAAACATGTAATATACAAATAAATATCTGTAAATATAAAACCATCCAGATTTCTGAGTACCTCATTTCTTCTAATATATAATACCTGTACACCATCTCCAAACCTTCTAATATATATATATATATATATATGTATGTATGTATGCATGCATGTACAAGGGGAAGTCAAATTATCTGCACTGCTGCCAAGGCCTTCTTTAGGTTTGCCACACTACTTTCTGTGTTTGTGTGCCAAAAGGTGGAAATTCTTGTGGTTACATAACAACTGAGATTTAGCCTTGATTGTTCCAGTTTTCTTTCTTGTGTTACAGAGTAAACACGACCAATCTTCTGGCAGAGTGCACCAAGGAATCACAGATTAGGGATCTGGTCTGAAGTTGTGTCAGGGGCTGAAGTTCATCACAGGCCTTCAGTACAATGCAGGGACAATACTCTATCGTGTAGAAGTGTGTATTGAGAAGTTTAAAAATGGCTAGACAAGCATAAAGCGTGGAAAGAGAGCAGGATGCCCCATCAACCTCTGTCACAAAGAACTACATTAAGGGCACATGTGTCTGTGGAGTACTCAACCACTTGCATTTAATTTCACAAGCAGGCCATTCATCGGATCAACTGGATCACTCATCATCAGAAGTAACAGAGAACCAGTTAGTCAGTCATTTGACATGATCACTCAACCTGCTAAGAAAAGTAGCCAGAGCACCCTCACTTTAAACCGTACTGTTTAAGTGGAAGAAAGCAGACAATGTAGTTCTCGATACACTGAATAAAGAGACGATGATTAAGGGTGGGACGTCTTTAAGCATGTCTACCCTGTCAGAGCTGATTTGGATTTAAACAACTACAAGGAAAAACATCTCAGATAATCTAATCCTTGTTATAACCTGGTGGTAATAACCCAAATTTATACAACCAACAAGGATGGGGTGAACCCAAAACAACAACACACCTTAAAGTTTTTTGTAAAATATTATGTATGTATACATACATATATATACATACCTACCTACATACATACATACATATATATATACATACATATACATGCATACATACATATATACATACCTACATACATACATATATATACATACATACATACATACATATATACATACATATACACATACATATATATATATATATATATATATTATATATATATATATGCACACATGCATACATACATACATACACCCCCACCACTGCTTGACAACTGGTGTTGGTTTGTTTGTGTCTCCCTAACTTAGCAGTTTGGCAAAAGATGAAGATGAAAGATGTACCAGGTTT
>NC_043024.1:1057097-1059597 GCF_006345805.1 Octopus sinensis
AGGGGGTAAGGAGGAAGAGGAACTGTAAGAGAAAGAAAGAGAAATAATAGGAAGGAAAAGGAGTGTCGTAAAAAAATGGAGGAGGTAAAGGAAGAGTGATGAATACACAGAAAGGAAGGGGAGGCAACTGAGGGAGAGGAGGAGGAGGAGGTGGAAAAGGGAACAGAGGGGGAGGTAAACGAGAGAAAAAAGTTTCTTTTTTTCTTTCTTTTCAGAAGCTGTCGGAGGGGGGGGGATACACCGAAGTGAATTTATATATAAAGAGAATGTTAGGTCTGCAAACGAAGAAAGCTATATCCGTACATTCTTCTTTGAAATAAGGGTAGATGATACGGGTGGAAGTTCAACACTCCACAACACACTTCCTAACTCTTGTAAAATACCTCTGAAGATATCTGAAAGAGAGAATGATGCAGCGATGGTGGTGGCGGTGGTGGTGGTGGTTGTGGGGGTGAGATAAGTAATAAGGAAAACAGAGACGAGAGAACAGATACAAAAAGGCAGGTGAAAAAAAGATCGTTGGGGAGAGAGAGAGAGAGACAGAGGTAGACGAATAGATTCAGAGAACGATGGGGGAATGAATCAGTGGCTCTCAGACAGGGCAATGTGGCACACTGGTGAATCGTAGGGGGACCCGGGTGTCTATGGGGGTAACTTTCACTGGTTTCTGTCATTGGACTGTGACCACCCTGGGTCGCCGCCTTGGAGGGTTTTAGTCGAATAAATCGGCCCAAGTGCTTCTTTTTAAAACCTGGTATTTATTCTATCAGTCCCCTTTTGTCAAACAGTTAAGTCACGGGGGTGTAAACACACCAACACCGGTTATCAAACGGTAGTGGGAGGCAGACATACATACATAAATATAAACATCTATATGTGTGTGTGTATGTGTCTGTGCTTGGGAGTGTGTATATACACACACAGACATATATATAAAATTATAATTAAGGGTATCTAAAAGATACTATCATGCTAGAGATAGCAGTCAAAACTTGACTCTAAAATCACATTATGAATTCATACAGCACGAGGAGAAATTATTAATAATTATTACCTATAAGGTTTTTATTCCCATGCTGGCCACTTGATATGATCGGTATTTTAAATAACAATCTTATCCTTATTTATATATATATATATATATATATAATATATATATATATATATATATATATATATGCAAGCTCTGAGCAATAAGTATCTAGACTGTGCCCATATTTACAAAGCTATTGCACACAAAGTGAAGCCGATTTGCAAAAGTTGACCTTGGACTCTGCTATGCATGCACACTAAGATTTAACATTCTAGCTCACTTCCAGTGTTTGGAAGGAAGGTGTGTAGTGTGTGATCGTCACATTGACCGTGGCAGAGAAAGTTGTTATGGTGATACCTGCTCAGAGGCCTGTGCAAAGTTGCAGAAGGTGTATGAGTGGTTCAAACGTTTCTAAGATGGCTGAAAAATGTCAGTATTGACAAACATATATATGTGTGTGTGTGTATATATATATATATATATATATATATATATATATATATATATATATATATATATATATAAAACAATACTGGGAGGATAAGAAACGGAACGAAGTGACATGCGCATGGCTCAGTGGTTAGAGCATCGAGCTTACGATCGTGAGGTTGTGGGCTCGAATCTCGGACTGGGCTGCGTGTTGTGTTCATGAGCAAGACGCTTTATTTCACGTTGCTCCAATCACTCAGCTGTAGAAATGAGTTGCGATGTCACTGGTGCCATCACTGTTGCCTTTCCCTTGGATAACGTGGAGAGGGGGACGGGGGTATGCATGGGTGACTGCTGGTCTTCCACAAACATATATATATATATATATATATATATATATATATATATATATATATATATATCTCAGGGACATGCTGCCTAGGTAAGCAAAGTAGGCAGTGCCTACCCTGAATAAAATAGATCGATAGCAACATTTTCCTTTTAAGGCAAAATATGGACCTAATTCAATAAAATTATGAAGGTTAAACTCTGATTTCCCCTTGAACATTAGATCAGCACCTTGTCACCTCCTTCGCTAACCCCTGGCTAACTCTCTGAATTTGCAGGTAACTGAGTTTATTCATAGCAAGTCAAGGGGATGCTGTTAGTCTTCAGTCGGGTGATCTTTCCCGTTGAGCATATGTAATAACCAGTTCCAGATTCACTTCAAGGAAGTAACACTAAATTTTTTGATAAAAGTGAAGAGATCGCTGTAACAGACGATAGTGACCGCCATAACAGACGACAGTGACCGCCATAACAGACGATGGTGATGATGAAACTGACATAAGCCAACGAGACATACTTTGTCAAACAGATTTGGCTCACGAAAATGCTTGTTTTCCTCAGCTAAAACCTGAATTTAACAAAGTTTTAAATAAGGTAAGAAAAATTTCAAAAGTTTTCCGTAAATCTCCTACAAAAAATGAACCGGACTTGTGGCTGCGAGGGTAACTTTCTAGGTGCAATCCCATGGTC
>NC_043024.1:1064597-1072097 GCF_006345805.1 Octopus sinensis
CCCTCTCTCTCCTACTCTCTCTCACTCTTTCGCTCTCTTTCTCTCTCTCTCCTCTCTCTCTCTCTCTCTTCCACTGCTGCAGCATCCGTTCGTGGCTGCCCTGCCCAGGCTGTTAAGGCAAAATAACTATAAAGGAAGGAAGACGGAAGAACAAAACATTAAGGACTTCTTCTTAAGACTGGAAAAGGTAATCGTGTACAAACGACGGAAGAAAGGAGAGAGACAGAGTGAGAGACTGAGAGAGAGAGAGAGAGAATGATAATAATAATAATAATAATAAAACTAACACGTCTGAACAAATACTATTAACACTAATAATATTAACAAGAGCAACATTATTCGGGGGGAGCCAACGAGGAAGCCTCTGGGTGGTCGTTATTAATTGCTAGAAACAGCAGTCGCGTATCTCCCCCGTATCACGCACCGTCGAGTAATTAAGAAAAGAAAAGTCAATTAAGATGTTATAAAGCGGTTGATCTCCTGCAAAGGCGGAGTGGTCACGGCGGGATGACACTTTTGGTCATTTGTCTGCCCGATCAGAGTTTACCTGTGGTTATAATAAACAACAGCATTTAGCCATTTGTATTTAATTATTTTGCATTTTAGGAATTTATTTACTGGATGTTATGGATCTGGGGGATAAAATATAATTATATATATATTTCTCTACAGATTTTTTTATAAAACAAATAACATTTGCCTTTTTATGGATCAATCACTATCGTTTGTGCATGTACGTGTGTGTGTGTATATATACATATATAAACGTGTATGTAATGTGTGCCTATCTGCTTCAGCTATCCTTATATGTCTTAACATTTGTGTGCATATATATATATATATATATATATATATATATATATATATGTGTGTGTGTGTGTGTGTGTGTGTATGTATATATGTATGTATGTATATATGTATGTATATATTATGTATGTATGTATATATATATGTATGCATTGTGACCAGCGATGTGTAACAACATCTGATAGCCTGGTCGGTCACGGTGATATATATATATATATATATATATATACACACACACACGTTTATGTATATGTATAAATATAATAAATATATACAAATACTTGCATATACATATGCAATGCTTACACACACACACACATGAAGGATTTGCCAAATATTAAAAAAAAAAGAATTTCTTTACAAGGAAATGGTTAACAGGAACTTCGAAGTGTTCGGCTTACACTAACTGAATCTAACAAGCCGAAACTTCAAAGTCAGACCTCCAGACCTTTCCTTGTATATATATATTTATGGATGTCTAATCCCGAACATCAAACTAATACATTCCATGTGTGTAGGTTGCCTTGTCCGTTAATTGTATTATTCCTTTATTTAAATTGAATATATTTATAAGAATATAAGGAGGTGAACCCTTGCAAATCGCTGCTCTTGGGTGTCCTGGTGCCGGTGCTTTTTTAGACGGGCAATAAAAAGGAACACTCCTCGTTCGAAAATCGTCTTTGGGAAGTTTGGAATTATGATTTCAGATACGAGTGAATAACAGATAGCTTAGCTTTTTTTTCGTTCCCTCTCTTATATGTTATCCATTAATGTGCATATATTATCTTTGTATCTGTCTGTAGATATATGTATAATAACAGGAACACGCACTCACATGTCTGTCTGTCTATCTATCTATCTATCTATCTATCTGTCTGTCTATCTATCTGTCTATCTATCTATCTATCTATCTATCTATCTATCTGTTTCTATCTATCTATCTACCTCTCTATCTATCTGTCTCTATCTATCTGTCTCTATCTATCTATCTATCTATCTATCTATCTATCTATCTATCTATCTATCTATCTATCTATCTACCTTTATCTATCTGTCTATCTATCTATCTATCTATCTATCTATCTATCTATCTATCTATCTATCTATCTATCTATCTATCTGTTTCTATCTATCTATCTATCTATCTATCTATCTATCTATCTATCTGTTTCTATCTATCTATCTATCTATCTATCTATCTATCTATCTATCTACCTCTCTATCTATCTGTCTCTATCTATCTGTCTATCTATCTACCTCTCTATCTATCTGTCTCTATCTATCTATCTATCTATCTATCTATCTATCTATCTATCTATCTGTCTGTCTGTCCCTGTCTATCTACATGTATGCACACATACATACATGTTCACATATGGACGTACATATACACATACATGTGTACATACATACCTGCACATTGAGTAAAAGAGAGAGAGAAGAGTTTATGGTAAATTAATTTATTAAAGCCGAAACTTTAATTGAAGTTTCGACTTCAAATTTTATTGATATAAAAAAAAAAAAGTATTGTCTTACTTTACTCGACAAAAGTTGTTGATGTGAAAATAGGAAAAGAAAAGTCTAAAACATGGATGTATGGCTGGATGTGTGTGTGTGTGTACATATGTCTGTCTGCCTATGTATATACTTTTATTTTTTTTGCTTGTTTCAGTCATTTGACCGCGGCCATACTGTAGCACAGCTTTTAGTCGAGCAAATCAACCCCAGGATTTATTCTTTGTAAGCCTAGTACTTACTCTATCGGTCTCTTTTGCCGAACCTCTAAGTTGCGGGGACATAAACACACCGGCACTGGTTGTCAAGCGATGTTGGACACACATACAAACACACATACGACGGGCTTCTTTCAGTCTCCGTCTACCAAATCCACTCACAAGGCTTTGGTCAGCCCGAGGCTATAGCAGAAGACACTTGCCCAAGGAGCCACACAGTGGGACTGAACCCGGAACCATGCGCTTCGTAAGCAAGCTACTTACCACACAACCACTCCTGCGCCTATATATATAAATTTTTATTCTTTTCCTTGTTTCAGTCATTTGACAGCGGCCATGCTGGGGCATCGCCTTGGAGGGTTTAGTTGAACAAATCAGCGACCAAGGACTTTTTTTTAAAAGCCTGGTACTTATTCTATCGGCTTCTTTTCACCGAACCGCTAAGTTACGGGGCCGTAAATACGCCAACACCGGTTGTCAAGCAGTGGTGAGGAGCAAACAGAGATATAAAGACACACACACACACACACATCTACGACGAGCTACTTTCAGTTTCCGTCTACTAAATCTACTCATAAGGCTTTGGTCCAGTAGAGGCTTTAGAAGACATTTGCCCAAGGTGCCACGCTGTGGGACTGAACCTGGAACCATGTGGTTGGAAAGCAATCTTCTTACCACACAGTCACACATAGTTGTGTGTGTGTGTATATATGTCTGTGCATCATCATCGTTTAACGTCTGCTTTCCATGGGTTGGATGATTTGACTGAAGTCTGGTGAACCAGATGTCTGCCCCAGGCTCCAATCTTGATCTGGCAGAGTTTCTACAGCTGGATGCCCTTCCTAACGCCAACCACTCTGAGAGTGTAGTGGGTGCCACCAGCACGTAGCCAGTCGGACGGTACTGGCAACAGTCACACTCAAATGGTGCCTTTTATGTGCCACCTGCACAGGAGCCAGTCCAGTGGCACTGGCAACAACCTCGCTCGAATGTTTTTTCACGTGCCACCAGCAGAAGTGCCAGTAAGGCGACGCAGGCAACGATCACGCTCGAATGGTGTTTTTAAGGTGCCATGGGCACGGAGGCCAGCTTGTTGCTCTGGCAGCGATCTCACTCGGATGGTACTCTTAGCGCCCCACTAGCACGGATGTCAGTCATCGAATTTGATTTTGATTTCACTTGCCTCAACAGGTCTTCACAAGCAGAGTTTAGTCTCCAATGAAGGAAAGGCATGCATAAGAGGACTGGTTACACCCCTGGCATAGGCCACAAGGTTATGGTCTCACTTGCGCTTGCCGAGTCTTCTCAAGCACAGCATATTTCCAGAGGTCCCGGTCACTAGTCATTGCCTCGGTGAGGCCCAATGTTTGAAAGTCATGCTTCACAACCTCATCCCAGGTCTTCCTTTGTCTACCTCTTCCACAGGTTCCCTCAACTGCTAGGGTGTGGCACTTTTTCACACAGCTATCCACATCCATTCTTGCCACATGACCATACCAGTGCAGTCATCTCTCTTGCACACCACAACTGATGCTTCTTAGGTCCAACTTTTCTCTCAAGGTACTTACACTCTGTCGAGTATGTACAGACATTACACATCCATCAGAGCATACTGGCTTCATTCTTTGCCAGCTTACGCATGTCCTCAGCAGTCACAGCCCATGTTTCACTGCTGTGTAACATGGCTGTTCGCACACATGCGTCATACAATCTGCCTTTTACTCTGAGCAAGAAGCCTTTTGTCACCAGTAGAGGTAAGAGCTCTCTGAACTTAGCCCAGGCTATTCTTACTCTAGCTGCTAGACTTTATATATATATATATATATATATATATATATAAGAAAATAGAGAGATAATAAATAATAATTTATTACTTTTCTATTTTCTTATAATAAATAAAATATATATACACCACAGTTTATATAGTTACCTTGCAGTTGAGTATTAACTGTGATGTTCAACATTCTTTGTATAGGTAACTAACCAGTGCTTTCATAGGATTTTGCTATCCCTTAATGAGGTTTGTAACCTTTATTTGTGTGTGTGTGTGTGTGTATTAGAAAAAATAAGGTATTCAGAGATCTGGATGGTTGTACATCATCATCATCATCATTATCGTTTAGCGTCCGCTTTCCATGCTGGCATGGGTTGGACGGTTAAACTGAGGTCTGGGAGGCCAGAAGGCTGCACCAGGCCCAGTCTGATCTGGCAGTGTTTCTACGGCTGGATGCCCTTCCTAACGCCAACCACTCCGTGAGTGTAGTGGGTGCTTTTTACGTGCCAACAGCACAAATATTTATTAACATGTCATGTTTTTACAAATCACATATTTCCAGGAAAGTATGTGATTTGTATCACTGCATGATACCCTGGGCAAGTGTCTTCTACCATAGCCTCAGGCCAATCAAAGCCTTTTTAGTGGATTTTGTAGATAGAAAGTGAAAGAAGCCTGTTGTATATATATATTTATATATAAATATATGCGTATATATTTATGTGTCTGCGAAGACCCAACGAATGAAGTGAGTTCATAGCTCACAGGACGGCCTGCTGAGCTAACCTTGGATTGTAGGGTGACATGCTGTGCTTGGGAGACTTATTGAGTCAAGTTCATCAATATCAAAATAAAAATCAAATGGAAATTGTAGTTAAGACACCCATGCTGGTGACACATAAAAAGCACCATCCGAACATGGCTGACTGGCGTCCGTGTCGGTGACACATAAAAAGCACCAACTGATACACTGGCCCTCGTGCCAGTGTCACGTAAAAAGCACCCACTACACTCATGGAGTGGTTGGCATTAGGAAGGGCATCCAGCTGTAGACACACTGCCAGATCAGACTGGAGCCTGGCGCAGCCTCCTGGCTTCCCAGACCCCAGTTGAACCATCCAACCGATGCTAGCATGGAAAACGGATGTTAAACGATGATGATGATGATGTGTGTGTCTTTGTTTGGTCCCCACCATTGCTTGACAACCGATGTTGGTGTGTTTACATCCATATAACTTATTGGTTCAGCAAAAGAGACTGATAGAATAAGTACTAGGCTTACAAAGATTAAGT
The DNA here is from genome assembly GCF_006345805.1 of Octopus sinensis. Classification (NCBI taxonomy): domain Eukaryota; kingdom Metazoa; phylum Mollusca; class Cephalopoda; order Octopoda; family Octopodidae; genus Octopus; species Octopus sinensis. The sequence continues at coordinate 1,070,205 of NC_043024.1, forward strand.
CCTGGGGTCAACTTCTTCGACTAAATAACACTGTAAGGTGGTGCTCCAGCATGGCCACAGTCAAATGGTTGAAACAAGTAAAAGAATATCTATATTATATAAGTGCTGGTGTCATTAAAGACCATCCAGTCAACAGTGTGAAGTGGTTGGCATTTGGAAGGGCATCCAGCTGTAAAATCCTGGCCAAAACTGACCCAGCCTGTGCTGGTGCCACGTAAAAAGCACTCAGTCCACTCTGCTGGGTGGGTGGTGTTGGGAAGGGCATCCAGCCATAAAATTCCTGCCAAACACAGACACAGAAGTCTGGTGCAGGCTTCTGCCTGCCCAGCTCTTGTCAAAACATCCAACTCATGCCAGCATGGAAAGCGGACATTAAACGATGATGATGATGATATATGTGTGCATGTGTGTGTGTGTATAGATAGATAGAGAGAGAGAGAGAGATACATACATACACGCATACATATTTAAGCATCCAAATAATACAAAACTTAAGAAGAATGTTTTAACACTGAAAGATTTTCAGTGTGTGAAATATTGGTAATATTTTTACAAGACTAGTCTTTATGTTCTGTGTTCAAACGCTGCCAGGGTTGACTTTGCCATTCATCCTTTCGGATTCAATAAAATAAGTACCAGTTGAACACTGGGGTAAATGTAATCAACTTGTCCCTCCTCCAAACTTGTGCCAAAATTGCCAGAATTGGAAACCAATATTGTTGCATCATTGTGGCTCTGCCTGCGTTATCCTGTGTAGTTCTTAACAGATCAACATGCAGCTGTCTTGTCTAAGTCCCCGCCAAAAAAAGATGAGTGGGGAGAAAACAGACCTATTTTACTCCTGGGTATGACTTGAATCTGCATCTGGTAGTAGGGCCTTGTTTGAGTGGGGCCTTAGTTTGAGTGGGGCCTTTGTTGTGTGGGGCCTTTGTTGAGTGGGGCCTTTGTTGAGTGGGGCCTTTGTTGAGTGGGGCCTTGGTTGTGTGGGGCCTTGGTTGAGTGGGGACTTTGTTGTGTGGGGCCTTGGTTGAGTCGGGCCTTTGTTGTGTGGGGCCTTGGTTCCAGTTTTTGAGAAGTGTAGAATCACGACTTCGTCACTGTTGTTCCCAGGTTTTCTTTGACCCTGAGTAGTAAAACCTGTTAGAGCCACTGCTTTGTGTTAATCAAAATGTTATAGGATTGCTCCCAGAACATAGTCACCAACAGATTCAGGCCAGATGAAGCCCTTCAGCTCTTCGGTTGCTCATCCAAGGGAAGGTAACTCCATACAAATCTTACATTCTGATAACTGTTGGGGCTTGCAGAACTTGTTGCACCAAACCAATGAAAGTTTGAAAGACGAGAGAGTGGCACTGGCTCTGCATGAACCATGTCTGTCATAATAATAAACCCCTGCTCCCTTGTAGAGTAAAAAAAAAAAGATGAAGGAGAAAATCCCTACAGAGAATTCAGAGGGAGGGACCTTAAGGCTGATATGATGTATGGTTATACTTAACCAACATCTAGCATCCCCAATGGATCCATGGATGCTACAAACATACTGACTCGTGTTTCCTTCATGAATGGGTGAAGGCATGTGGCTTAGTGGTCAGGGTGTTCTGTTCACAGGTCTTCAGTTCGATTCCTGGCAGTGCATTGTGTCCTTGAGCAAGACACTTTACTTCACATTGCTCCAGTCCACTCAGTTGGCGAAAATGAGTTCCTGTAATCCAAAGAAGCCAGCCTTGTCACATTCTATGTCATGCTGAATCTCTCTGAGAACTACATTAAGGGTACATTTGTCTGTGGAGTGCTCAGCCACTTTCACGTTAATTTCACAAGCAGGCTGTTCTGTTGATAGGATCAACTGGAACCCTCGTTGTCATAACTGACGGAGTGCCCTTTTTTCATCAA
>NC_043024.1:1074597-1089597 GCF_006345805.1 Octopus sinensis
CCGTCTGACTGGCTCTTGTGCTGGTGGCACCCACTACACTCTCGGAGTGGTTGGCTTTAGGAAGGGCATCCAGCTGTAGAAACTCTGCCAGATCAAGATTGGAGCCTGGGGCAGCCATCTGGTTCGCCAGTCCTCAGTCAAATCGTCCAACCCATGCTCGCATGGAAAGCGGACGTTAAACGATGATGATGAATTATGTGTAGGTGATGATGCTGCATAAAAAGTATCCAGTCCACATTGTAAAGTGGTTGGCATTTGGAAGGGCATCCAGCTGTAAAAACCTTGCCAAAATTGACCTCGCCTGTGCTTGTGCCACGTAAAAAGCACTCAGTCCACTCTGCTGGGTGGTTGGTGTTGGGAAGGGCATCCAACCATAAAATTCCTGCCAAAACTGATACAGGTGCTCTAGCATGGTCGCAGTTAAATGACGGAAACAAGCAAAAGAATACCATCGGTTGTTATATATCGCTGGTCACAATGCACTTCTCCATGTTATTTTAGCTTTCTAATGCTCCCCCCCACACACACACACCTGCTGGCCAAGTGAGCGGAAGGGTGTTTTGTCACGGGATTACTCAGTGTCAACGGCCGAATGGACTGAAGCAACGCGGAATGAACGCAACATACCACCCAGTCTGGGGATCGAACCCATGATGTAACGATTGTTAGTGCATTACCTTAACCACTGGGCCATTTGCCTTCAGATACACATAAACACTCACAGCGTAGCCTTAGTATAGAAGAATTTATTGGAAGAAGTTTCGTTTTGTAACCACCTGGTTCCGGGTTCAGTCCCACTGCGTGGCACCTTACGCAAGTGTCTTCTACTATAACCTCGGGCCGACCAAAGCCTTGTGAGTGGATTTGGAAGACGGAAACTAAAAGAAGCCCATCGTATATATATATATATATACATATATATGTATGTGTGTGCATATGTTTGTGTGTCTGTGTTTGTTCCCCCCAACATCGCTTGAGAACCGATGCTGGTGTGTTTACGTCCCCGTAACTTAGCGGTTCGGCAATAGAGACCGATAGGATAAGTACTAGGCTTACAAAGAATAAGTCCTGTGGTCGATTTGCTCGACTAAAGGCGGTGCTCCAGCATGGCCACAGTCAAATGGCTGAAACAAGTAAAAATAAGATTTTTCTCTATATATCTTCTGGTCAAAACCCTAACTTGACAGTAAAATAATTTTTTTAAAAAATTGGCAAAGCATTCCGTCCGGCATATTGTACTTCTGTTTGAAAAGGAAGGCTTTGTCACGCTGATTCTGCCAGGGAATTACGTTAACGATACCCATGCCCGTGGAATACTCAACCAGTTATATATTAATTCAGGAGCAGGTAATTCAGTTGGCCAAATAAACGAATCCCCATTGTCGACCGACGAAGATCCATTCATCACCCCGAAAGATACACACACATCCATATCATATATTTCATTATACACACGTACAACCGCGCGCGTGTATTATATACATATATATATACATAATATATATGCAGAGGAGCAGAAATATGTTATGAATATAAATAAATGTGTGTATACGGCTTTACCTTAACGTGTATTGTCATCTAGATAGGATACGAAGGTATAATCTGAGTAAGATGTCTCTTAATTTGGCCATGTTTTTTTTTCATTCCTCCCAAACAAATCTGCTTCGTTCTACATTGTTGTGTGTGTGAGTGAGTGTATATATATATATACATATGTGTGTTTATGCTCGTATATTATGTATGTTTGTGCTTATATGCTTCTTGTTCAGTACATTTGCTGTAGGTTATGTGTATGATTTGTAGTCATGTATGTATATTACATACGCCTTTATGCGTGACTTCATGTATGTGTGTCACACGCACGTGTCGATGTACGTAATTGTTTATAATTGCTAGTGTGTGCATGCGTGTGTGTACTCGAGTATATGTATATATGTGTGTGTGTGTGTATGTGCATCTGCCTGTATGTCTGTTACGCTTCCTTCGAGCTGGATCGGGGCATCCTTTACCGAAAAACAAAACTGTTCCTTGAAGATATGTGTGTATATATCTGTATATATCTATGTATATATTGAATTTATAGCTTATTTTATATATATATTCATGTCTACTACATATTAATATACATTCTATATAGAATGTATGCTTGCATTGATGCCTATGTGTGTATATATATATATATATATATATATATATATACATATGTGTGTTTATGCTCGTATATTATGTATGTTTGTGCTTATATGCTTCTTGTTCAGTACATTTGCTGTAGGTTATGTGTATGATTTGTAGTCATGTATGTATATTACATACGCCTTTATGCGTGACTTCATGTAGTGTGTCACACGCACGTGTCGATGTACGTAATTGTTTATAATTGCTAGTGTGTGCATGCGTGTGTGTACTCGAGTATATGTATATATATGTGTGTGTGTGTGTATGTGCATCTGCCTGTATGTCTGTTACGCTTCCTTCGAGCTGGATCGGGGCATCCTTTACCGAAAAACAAAACTGTTCCTTGAAGATATGTGTGTATATATCTGTATATATCTATGTATATATTTGAATTTATAGCTTATTTTATATATATATTCATGTCTACTACATATTAATATACATTCTATATAGAATGTATGCTTGCATTGATGCCTATGTGTATATATATATATTATATATATATATATTGTATGTCTCTATTATGTATATCTAACTATTTATCTCTCTGTCTCTTCGCCTATCTGTCTATCTACTATCTATCTATATATATATATATATATATATATATACCTATCTCTCTCTCTATCTTTCTATCTATCTATCCATCACTTATATATACTGATATACCCATACTAATGTGTTTATGTTGAATATATAACTGCATTGAAGTATGTGTGTATATATATATATATACGTACATACGTACACAGACAGACACGTGCGCGCGCGCGTACGTAACTATTTTGATGGCCTAAAAGAGGAAGAACACGGGAAAAGGTATGCGTGTATGTAAGCATGTCTCTATAAGTGCATATGTATATACCTTTGCGTATACACACATCTCAACTATACAATCTTTAAGCTAAATTCCCCATCGATGGACACGATGTATAACCGTCTGGTTTTACCATAAAACTCACTTCCTTGGGATGTCTGTCATGAAATAATCCTTCATCACAGCCCTTACATGAAGCCGTCGTCTTCGTTGCTCGTCTCTCACACTCACACGTGTATATAAATATGTACATATATAGATAGGTATGCAAGTGTTATTTTGTGTTCATGCCTATTAGATTTGTCACAAACATACGTTCGTTCACATATACACGCACGGACTCATCTATAATTCGTACCGACATACATAAGCATACATACAGACCATATATTTGTGGGTATATATGTATTTCTATACTTCGTGTGTTCTCAGTTCTTCTATATATATATATATGCATATATGTCAGTGTGTATATATATATGTGTATGTGTATATATTATATATATATACATGTATGTCAGTATGTATATATTATATATATATATATATATATATACATGTATGTCAGTATGTATATATATATATATGTGTGTGTGTGTGTATATATATTATATATATATATATATATATACATGTATGTCAGTATGTATATATATATATACACATGTATGTGTGTGTGTATATATATATATATATATATATATATATATATATATAATAAACCTTTACATAAATAAATAACGTGAAATACACATATGCACATACACACATGTATGTGTGTATATATATATATATGTATGTATGTATACATACCAACCTGTAAGTAGATAACTAAGTTTGTGTGTGATACTAGCATAAACACGGTTAATTTTACTGTAAAGCCTCTCTTCTCAGACATTGACATAGGGGCACCGGGCTGTCATTACGGACCTGAACGTCCACGCACTCTTTCACCCAGAATACATCTTCGGACCTACATTAATTAGACCCTCATAAGGCACCTCCATCCTACCATCAATCTACATCTTCCTCAGTTTCTATAATAATAATAATGATAATCTTTTCTAGTATAGGCACAAGGCCTGAAATTTGGGTGGCCAGGCGAGGGCATTGTCGGTTACATCAACTCCAGGACTTAGAATAGTAATTATTTTATCGTTTTGCGAAAGGATGAAAGGCAAAGTCGACCTCGGTGGTATTTGAACTCAGAATGTAAAGACGGATGAAATGCCTCTAGACATTTAGTCCGCCCTGCCAACGATTCTCTCAGCTAATAATAATAATAATAATAATAGTTGTCCATCCTGATGTTCTGAGCTCAAATTCTGGCGAGGTCGACAAAACAGGTTCCAGTTGTGCTGGGTCTTGTGCCAAAGTTTGGGACTAACTTTTAATCAGTTGTTGCTTAACCCCAGGTCAGTTCTGATTGAGCTAGCAGATTTATGATTGAAAGTATTCCAACCGTGACCATCCTGTAACGTATAGAATAACACTATACAATGTATCTCAATAAATTAGCCAACAATAGGGTGTGGTTTGAGGGAGTTTTATTATTATTTCTAGCAGGTCGAGTCACTGTATAGAGGTTCCCTGTTGGGTCGAGGCGGGAGAGAGCCTTTAATGTTGTCACTGACCGCGCTCGAAATAACAGCTAAATCTCTCTCAAAACCACACAGCATAATGTTAAAAGGACAGATACTGGATAATGTATTCTGAGCACATCGTTGTTAACATATTAGTGTTGTTATTCAGCCCCAGATAATTCCTTAACCAGTTGAACTATGACAATAGCCGTTCCAGTCGTAGCCATCCACTTTTTATTCAGGCATAACGCTGTATATGACTTTGTTCAGTGTCCCGTCTTGTTTTTGTTTAACCCCGGGCCAGCCTATATTCATAGCAAAGGTTTTTGTTCTAGTCATGAATACACCGTCTCTTATTCAGACATAAGTCTATCTAGGATTATATTATCCTTGTTGTTTAGCCTCAAGTCCGCCCTGGATCCAACAGATCCAAGGGCGAAGGACCTCGAGTGTCTGTCTCTCTTTGTCTAAGATACTTAAGATAATTTAGGTGCGATTTGAAATAGATGTGGTTAAGAGTTCTCAACATGTCGAACAACTATGTAGAAAGTACAAAGAACTCTGGTAGTTTTTAAAGTACTTTCAGAAGTTTTTTGGTTGCCGACGGTGATGGCGAAAAGAGAAAAAAATGAAAGAGTTGGTTGCAACGGCAGTGATGGTGATGCTATCTGCTTATGGTCATGTATTTACGATGCTTCTGACACACATAAATAACATAGATGTCTGGTTTTCCTTTAAACATTAGAAAAAAAAACATATATATGTTGTTGTTATACCTTTTAAGGCATCTTAATTAATACCCCGTTTCCTAATTAGCAGTTAATTGGGAGAAGTCGAACTGTTGTTAATGACCGGATGTTGGCAAATGGTTGTAACCTTCCTGCTTAATATTAACCATGTAGATAATTAATTAATACATACACGCATATATAACTATTTACATACACGTATATATATATCTGGACACGAACTCGGACCTTTATAGTTAATTATATCATCTGATTTATTAATGTTTGACGCACCTTTTTTTTTTGTGTGGGTCTTTTGAAGATGTGATCAGGTGTGTCGCGTCACCAAATACATTATTTTATATCAGTATTTAGATGAAAATAAAATTAAATACAAATAAACTTCTATCTTTAAAGAAAAAATCATGTTACTTTTATTTTAACCGAAAAATCAATTTATCTTCGAAAAGCAAAAAGACAAAAAACTAAGCAAAGACAAAACAGAAGATAAACCAGTCCGGCTAAAAGTCCGGGGACATTTCCGCCGAGGTCGACTTTGCCTTTCATCCTTTCGGGGGTCGATAAATAAAGTACCAGTTTCGCACTGGGGGTCGATGTAATCGACTTAATCCCTCTGTCTGTCCTTGTTTGTCCCTTCCATGTTTAGCCCCTTGTGGGTAATAAAGAAATATAAAAGTCCTGGGGCATACCTACACAAGTGTGCCCTCTCGACTGTGTTTCCTCAAAACTTCCAGAAAAATGGATATTTTGTAATGAAATTTTCTACAAATACACTTCAGAAGGTGCAGATTTCGATTATATCGGAATTTGTTGGGAAAAGTTTTATCCAAAGGTCGGGGAGAGGAGTTTTGGAAAATTCACACAAGTCGGCTTTGCTTCCTTATAACTCTCAGAAAAATGGGTATTTTTTAACGAAATTTTTTTCAGATACCTTTGAGATGGTTATAATTTTATCGGAATTTAATGTGAAAAATAAAAGTTGTTAGGTACTGACATACATCACAATTTATTTTCGAAATTTCATGTTCCATTTTATAGATATATGTGATGTGGGTCAGTATGTATGTGTGCAAGAGTACCCCCCTTTTTTTTTTTTTTTTTTCATATTAAACTCTGATACAATCACAGTCTACACATTCTGAAAGGGATTTGAAGAACATTACAGTAAAAAGTATCCATTTTTCTAAAAGTTATGTGGAAACAAAGTTGACACGTATACATTTTCCGAAACGTTTCTCTCCAGCCTCGGAAGAAAAAAATTCACATTAAAATCTTATAATCATAATCTGCACCATCTGAAGGGTATTCGTAGAAAATTTCATTGAAAAATATCAATTTTTCCGAAAGTTAAAAAGAAACAAAGTTGGTGGGGCACATTTGTGTAGGTATGTCAGTTTGGGTACCCCTTAAAACTGTGACCCTCTTTTTTAAGATGGTCGTGACTTTGTTGAGAGAAATTTTGCTAGGTTTTGTTATTTAACCCCAAGTTAACCTTGATTGAGTAGACCCATAATCAAAGACATTCCTGTCATGGCCACCCATCTCTTTTGGAGGCGTCTCCAACTACATTAATGTATCTTTTGCTTCTATAAAGGATAGTGATTTAAGGGAGATTCAGCTACTGTTTCTTGTAGTTTGAATGACCATGTAGAGGCTCAGATTTGACTAGTTTGGTGACTATGTAGAAAAGGGGTTCCTACCCGGGGTGTGAGATGTTTAAGAGGGTGCAACAAGAAGGCCAACTATTATACTATATTAAAATAGCTCCTTCCGACTTGTTTCTGCACAACTTACTAGAAAATGTTGTTTTTTTTTAATGAAATTTTTGCAGAGATGTATTTTGGGGCAATCCTTTGATATTCGTACACAGCATTGTTCACGCTTATAACCTTCCCACATGACAGAGATTAAGAGGCTTGGTTAAAAAATGAGAGTGAATGACACAACTTGTTACACTGACACTATTTAGACCAATACAGAAGGAATTCCTAATTAGGTTGATTACATGAAAAGGAAAAAGAAATTACAAGTTCTTATCTGCACCACAAGTCTGCATGAGAAGTTCTCTCGTGGTAAACTATTGCAGTATTCTGTGTTCTAACACAGCATTCCCTTTTAGGCGGGGGAAAAAATATTATCCTTTTTTGTATTAATGCTGGTTCCACTGGATGGGTAACGCCAGTGTGCATGCGTGACGAGTGTAAATGGTTTAAGAGGAAAACTGGGGACAAGAAGCATCAGATGTTGTGTGCAAGAGAGGGGACTGAAATGGTTTGGTCATGTGATGTGTATGGATGAGGAGAGCTGCATAAAGAAGTGCCAAGCTTTAATTGTGGAGGATATCTGTGGAATAAGGTGGTGAGCTGGCAGAATCGTTAGCACGCCGGACGAAATGTGTAGCTGAATTTCGTCTGCCATTACGTTCTGAGTTCAAATTCCGCCGAGGTCGACTTTGCCTTTCATCCTTTTGGGGTCGATAAATCAAGTACCAGTTACGCACTGGGGTCGATCTAAGCGACTTAATCCGTTTTTCTGTCCTTGTTTGACCCCTCTGTGTTTAGCCCCTTGTGGGTAGTAAAGAAATAGGTATTTCGTCTGCTATGTTCTGAGTTCAAATTCTGCTGAGGTTGACTTTGCCTTTCATCCTTTCAGGATCGATAAATTAAGTACCAGTTACGCACTGGGGTCAATGTAATCGACTGAATCCGTTTGTCTCTCCTTGTTTGACCCCTCTGTGTTTAGCCCCTTGTGGGTAGTAAAGAAATAGGTATCTGTGGAAGGGGTAAACCTAGGAAGACGTGGGGCTAAGTCGTGAGAAAGAATCTTCAGATGTTGGGCTTCATTGAGGAGATGACAAGGGGTTGAGAGATGTGGCAATTTGCTGTACTTGATGAGACATGTCAAGCCAAGTAAAATGGCTGTCTTCCAGTAAATCAGTAAATTATAAAGTAAAATGATGTTTTTTGTTGTTATTGTTTAACTAATACTAAATTGATTTCTTATTTCAGATTGAGAGCTACAAGTGAGAGGCTTCTTTGCAGTCTGATGAGACCATCAAGAATTTAGATATAAAACGGAAACCAGATATCCTCAAAGACGAGGCAAAATCTTCTGTGTCTTGTTAACCATACAAATGGAAAATTAAGAAAAATAAAAGAAAAATAGTCAAGACAAAAAGGAGAGAAAAAATTCATTGAAATAAAAACAAAACCAAAAGAGAAAAAAGGCATTTGCTTTCAACAAATCCTTTGAATTCTGTGAGGGTGGACGAAAGTGCTTTCGGTAATTCTTGTGATTTTCACATTCTTCTGCGCCAACCCAATGTTATTGGTGAGGAACCATTAATCATTTTCATATGGATGGGTATGCTTCCCAGAGCCCTGTTGATGGCCCTCCAGGGGTTGATAGGCTCAACCAACACAGACAATATGATAACAGGGTGCCATCAATGCAAGGGCCATATATGGAGAAAAAGGTAATTCTTAATTTTGGTTATTATTATTTTGCTTCTTTCATTAGTTTTTGGATGAGGTGGGGGGGGGGGAGGTGGCAGAGTTGTATCATGTGTCAGACAAAATGCTTAGTAACCTTTCTTCTGACTCTGTACATTCTGAGTTCAAATTCTACCAAAGGCAACTTTTCCTTTCATTCTTTCAGGGTTAATAAAATAAGCTAGCAGTTGGGTGCAGGGGCTGATGTTATTTACTTGGCCCCTTTTGCTAAAACTGTCAGGCCTTGTGCTTATAGTCATCATCATCATCATCGTTTAACGTCCGCTTTCCATGCTGGCATGGGTTGGACGGTTTGACCAGGGTCTGGGAAGCCAGGAGGCTGCACCAGGCTCCAGTCTGATCTGCAGAGTTTCTACATCTGGATGCCCTTCCTAACGCCAACCACTCCGAGAGTGTAGTGGGTGCTTTTACGTGCTACCGGCACGAGGGTCAGTCAGGTGGTACTGGCAACAGTCACGCTCAAATGGTGTTTTTTATGTGCCACCTGCACAGGAGCCAGTCCAGCCCAGCCCAGTCCAGCTGGGCATCCCATCCCCACTCTCCACTCTTTGCATTCGTGTGAAGTCCCTACACCCTACTCGTGTAACCCTTTGCAATACACAACCATCTGATTTATATTCTGATCCTTGTACCTTAAGGGTATGTCCTGGCACTTTCCCACCATCTCTTTCTCTCTCTCACTCTCACCCTTCTCTCTCTTGCACTATAACACTCTCACTTTCTTCCACTCTCTCTCTCTCTCTCTTCCTCTCTCTCCCACTGACTTGGGTAACCATGTACCTCCTCTACAGCAAGACACCTGTTCCTACCCGTCTGTCACACTCTGACTTCTCATCACCTGGCACAAGGTCGCCTCCTCCAATATTCCCCACCTCAATGGGTCTTTGTCTTACAAAGTTACTTGGTGACCCTGCCAGTGCTGGTGCCACATAAAGAGCATCCAGTCCATGGCATTTGGAAGGGCATCCAGCTGTTAGAACATGCCAAAACAGACCTCACTGCTGCTGGTACCACGTAAAAAGCATCCAGTGCCACTCTGTAAAGTGGTTGGCGTTAAGAAGGGCAACCAACCATGGAAACTATGTCAAAACGGACAGTGAAGCCAGGTGCAGCTCCCTGGTTTGCCAGCTCCTGCCAAACCATCCAACCCATGCCAGCATGGGAAATTGGCATTAAATGATGATGATGACGATGACGACGGAGACATACCAACTCAGAAGGGCCAGTTTCCATGGCATAGATATTATTCCCCTGGATGGGATGCCAGTCTGTCAGAGGATTAACTCATTTTTGCCAGCCGAGTGGACTGGAGCAATGTGAAATGAAGTGCTTTGTTCAAGAACACAATGCATTGCCTGGTCCAGGAATTGAAAGTAGTACATCAGGTAAACTACTTAGGAGCAATTCTTCTGGTGCTTTACATTCTGATTTCAAATACTGCTGTGGTCAATTTTGCCTTTTATCCTTTTGGGATAAAGAAAATAAATACCAGTCATGTTCTGGGGTTAATGTAATTGACTGACTCCCTTCCCCCCACTAAAACTGCTGGCTTTTTGGCAGAATGTGAAACTTTATTTTTTGTATTACATAAAAAATAACATTGAATTTGGATTCTGTCAGGTGTGAGATGTTGTGTGTCAGAATCTTTCACTCTTTCTTGTTTCAGTCATTGGATTGCAGCCATGCTGGGGCACTTGAAGGGTTTTAGTTAAAGAAATTGACCCCAAAACTTAATTAAAAAAAAAAATTATTTTTTGAGCCTGATACTTATTTTATTGGGCTCTTTTGCTGAACTACTAATTTACAGGGATATAAAGACACCCACACTGGTTGTCAAGAGGTTGTGGGGGACAAAAACAGACTCAGAGACACACACACACACACACACACACCATCATCATCATCATCATCATCATCAAACATCTGCTTTTTATGCTGCATGGGTTGGACGGTTTAACTGCAAACTAGTAAGCCAGAGGGCTGCACTTTGTTCCAATCTGATTTGGTAAGGTTTCTATGGCTGGATGCCCTTCCTAACACCAATCAATCTTGGAGTGTAGTGGGTGCTTTTTACATGCCACCAGCACAGGTACCATTGACCTGACACTGGCATTGACCACGACTACAGTCTCACTTGGCTTCATAGGTCAACACAAGCACGGTATATCACCAAGGGTGTTGGTCACCTGTCACTGTCTCCATGAGGCCCAACATGTAAATAATACTTTTTACGTGTCACCAGCATCGGCTACAACTACAAGGTTTTCACAAGCACAGCATAACCGTTCAAGAATTTGGACCTGGAGATCTCCACTTCCAGCGACTTCGAGGGCCACCGCCCAGTGGTGTCAGGTGTCAACAAAGTGCCCTCGACTACAACATGACAACCAAAGTTTTTTTTTTCCCCAAAGTCTGGGTTCTCCCGCCCCTAAGCCCTACACCATCACCTAATCACCCTTACCCCTCTTGTTGCTTAACAACAACAACAACAGCACAGCATATCATCCAACAACTGAAGGGTGCTTTTAACAGGTCAGTTAAACAACACCGGCATTGACCACATTTATGATCCCACTTAGCTTGATGGGTCTTCTCAAGCACAGCATATCTTCAAAGGTCTCATTCGCTTGTCATTGCATCTGTGAGGGCCAACATTCGTAAATCGTGCTTCATTACCTCATCCCATGTCTTCTTGGGGTTACCTCTCCCACAGGTTCCCTCCCCCATTAGAGTGTGACACTTCACACAGCTGTCAGTAGTAGTAGTAGTAGTAGTAGTAGTAGTATATCCCTTGGTTCTTAAGTACAAGTTCTGTTCTTGCAAGCATCTCTCGGCCATTTCAGCACATTCAGTTCTTTGCCCATTGTTTTCCCAACTGGTTGACAAGAGCTTTCAAGTGCAACATAAACTTCCTACTCTAATAAACAAACTCTCAGCTTTCCTCTGTGTGAGTTTCCATTTGGTACCTTGGCAACTTTTGAAGGTGCATTGCCTGGTGGTTAGTGGGTTGCACTCCCAAACACTAGATCGTGGTTTCAATCCCTAGACCGGGTACTGCATTGGGTTCTTGAGCAAAACACTTCATCTCACGTTTACTCTGTGATTACTTCAACACCTGATGTGTGGCACACAATGCACCTGTTCAGACAACATCAATTTGATGGAAGGAGTGAATTAAAATCTTAATCCAGGTGTGTTGATGCATATTCTGTAACGAGTATAAAGCCGAAAGTTTTGTCCACGTAGCTTGGTGGTTAGAGTGTCTAGCTGAAGATTGTAAGGTCGGGAGTTCAATTCCTGGCGGGGCATCGTATCCTTGAGCAAGACATTTTATTTCATACTCCAGTCCACTCAGCTGGCAAAACTGTTATACCTGTAATTGAAAGGGCCAGCCTTGTCACACTGTGTCACGATGAAACCTTGTGAGTAGATTTGGTAGACGAAAACTGAAAGAAGCCTGTCGTGTATATATATATATATCATCATCATCATCGTTTAGCGTCCGTTTTCCACGCTAGCACGGATTGGACGGTTCGACCGGGGTCTGGGAAGCCAGGGGCTGCACCAGGCTCCAGTCTGATCTGGCAGTGTTTTTACAGCTGGATGCCCTTCCTAACGCCAACCATCTATATATATATAGATATGATAGATCGTTAGCCACTACACACATTTTTTTCTCTCTTTGTTTCTCTCCTTGTTTTCTGTGTCCCTTTCTGAAGAAGAGCGTAGGCTCAAAATGTAAAAGACTTTTTCTATTCCTGAGCATTTATAGTAATACATCTGTTTGTTTTGTACACCACCTGTCTTCGTCTTTTGTTTTTTTCCGTAAGCTCTCCCTATATATATTGTGTGTGTGTGTGTGTGCACGCCTGTTTGTCCCCGACTGCTACCTGACAACCAGTGTTGGTGTGTTTACATCCCCATAACTTAGCAGTTCTGCAGAAGAGACCAATAGAAAAAGACCCGGGTTTAACAAGGAAAAAAAAGAAAAAAAACTGAAGTAAGCACTGGGCTGATCCGTTCAACTAAAAATTCTTGAAGGCGGTGCCCCAGCTTGGTCACAGTTGAATTACTTGAAACAAGTAAGGGTTAGGGTGAGGGTAATTTTTCATAAGTTTGTGTTGACAGCCTGTGATATTTCGGTTTGTTTTCCATATTTTATTATTGGTGTCAAAGAATGTTGTGCCCAGTGGACTGGGGCTCATCTGCGGCACCCTAGCGTACAACACTCGGTCTCCCATCCATGATGTGCCTACATTAGACACAGCACTGTTTTCTGATACATTTTAAAGTAGAAGGAAGTGGGTCTTATATGCCTGTAAATATGGTAATTGCAAGCCCTGCCTTAGAAACTACATCTCCCCAAGCAGCCCCTGATATCAGAGCTGATTTCTAATTACCCTCACTGAAGGGTATTGCTCCTGAGTTACTTTCAGTGCAGAAGGATATTAATGGATTAGCTCCAGCCGTCTGACTGGGGAAATGATACCGTGGAAAGGCTAGAGTTATCTCCCTTGTTGACGAAAGTCGGTATTAGCCGAGTTTGCCATCAGCGCTCAGCTGGTTGCATCTTTACAACCTGGCTTGTTCACTGCACTGTTTTTAATATCAGATTTGGGCAGTAATTTTTTTACCTTGATACCTCTTTCAACCAATGGGACCTAAGTTTACTAATAACTAATAAAAACCCAGCTTTCAAGTCGCGAGGCAGTTGAGGTTTCATCTATATAGATATGTATAACTGATTAGATCTGTGGTTCTTGACCAGAGTCCATATGGCGGCCCTTGGAGTTCCATACAAGATTTTGTTGTTAAAACTCATGTGCAATAAGTTGGTTATACTTCTACAATGCACAAAATATCTTAACAATTTTAAAAATACAATTCCTAAAAAATTTAATTATAAAAAGAAAAGGTGGGCCAAAAGTCACGCACCAAACATTTGCAATTTTATGTTATTGTTATTATTATTATTGAGTGAGAGAGCAGTGCATGCCATCAAAGAGACACTGGGGTAAAATATACGAAGCCCAATATACCCATCATGACTACCTGTCTGATAAGGGTACACCAGGCACATGCATCACAACCATATTTGCGCGACATGGTGATCTCATATCAAGATAAACAGCACATGACCTTGCAGGTGGAGCCCAGTTAGAATTTTCTTCTGGTCGAGTAACCCATCCCACTCAAAAGGTCCCTGAATAAGGGTTGTTTAAGGATGTTGAAAAAACCACCCATGTTTCCAGAGGTGAATTATTCAAACCCCAAAGAATCCCTCTCAACACATGGCTATGATGCCTCCCCCCCACTACTTTTGCTCGTGATCAGAGATGCACATATCGTGAGCCACCAAGGGGCATGCTCAACTGATTAAGGTCAAACAACTGACAAGCAGATCTGTGGTATTGAGCAGAATATTTGCTGTAAGTTCATCTTTTATACCAAGACAAAACAATATACATGATAACACTTCCAATCAGTTAAGATCAGAAGCCATGAGAGCCACTGCCTGGTACTGCTTCAGGGCACTTTTTATTATTATTATTATTATTATTATTATTATTATTATTATTATTATATTATTATTATTAATTATAATAATAATTTCGTTTGCATTTGTATTCATCATTATTTTATTCGTTTTATTTAATTTTAGAAATATTTAAGCATGTCTTTGACAATTCCAGAGTGTATTTGAACTTCCTTTGTGCGTGACTTTTGACCCACCCTGTATAATAGGGTTTTTAAAACATTGAATGGCTATGAGGGTCCACCCATGTAAAATAGGAATCGAAAGGGACCATAGATAAAAAACAATGGTTGAGAAACACTGGATTAGACACATGCTTTTGTGCTAATAAGACTCGGAGTGATGAATGCTTCAGTCACAAACTACCCCCTGCTAATACAAACCCTACACCCTGTATTGGCCTCTTTTTTCCTTTTGTATGTACACGTGCACCTATATACAATGTCTATACCAGTGGTTTTCAACCAGGGTTCCGCCAGTACAGTCCAGGGGTTCCGCAAGAAGTTACAAAACTGCTAAAATCGGCAGTAATTTTTAATTCTCCTGTGCAGATATGTGTGTAAAAGACTATTAAATTATTGCACAGGGGTTCCTCAAGCCAGTGGAATGTTTCCTTGGGGTTCTGCTC
>NC_043024.1:1094597-1104597 GCF_006345805.1 Octopus sinensis
TTGAACCCAGGACTTATTCTTTGTAAGCCTAGCACTTATTCTGTTGGTTGCTTTTGCTGCTAAGTCACGGGGATGTAAACACACCAACATTGGTTGTCAAGTGATGGTGAGGGAACACAGACACACAAATACATATATATACACACACACACACACCTATATATGACAGGCTTCTTTCAGTGTCAACCTACGAAATCCAGTCACAAGGCTTTGGTCAGCCAGAGACTATAGTAGAAGACACTTGCCCAAGTTGCTATGCAGTGGGACTGAACCCAGAACCATGTGGTTGGGAAGCAAGCTTCTTACCACACAGCCACTCCTATATATATTGTTTTCTAAAATTTCAATTTTTTTTTTTTTAATGAATTAACCCACCGCCCTGTCCTGTGCACCTCCACACCAATAGTCCAGTTGTTTTTCAATTCGTTTGCTCATTTGCACATCCACAAGTGATTTTGAACAGCTCATGAGTTTAAGCTGAGAACAGGGCATGCAGTCCACAGACTTTTATCTTGCAGCCCTCTTGATACTTTCTTGAAATGGGTTTATCTAAACAAACATTTAAAAAATTTTATCAAAAATTAAAGAAAAGTAAAAAAAAAGAAAGATACTACTGTTTTGGAATGATATTTCATGTTGAATCAACGATCATTCATTCATTATTGTAATAATAGCATGGGAGAGCAAAATACTTTCAATTCTGTCAGTATACAAGCAGCCCTCAAAAAACTTTCTGTGATTAAAGAGGCCCTCTATGTAATTTGAGTTGGCCAGGCCATGAAATTTTTTTCCACCAGAGTTCCGGACCCCAGTAATGAATTCATTTGCATACAGCCAATTAGAGCTCACCTTGAAAATCCACTTACTGTGTACTACTACTACAGTACAGCCAGTCAGGCATAGAATGGTGTATGTCACTCTGTGAGTACAGCATAGCAGGTCTCACATAAGTACCACAATCTCCCCCACCACCATTCTCATAAATCAATTGAACACCATCTCTATATGGAGCTAACATTAGGTACCTATGCTCAGATTGAGATTAGTGATACTGCATGGCCCACTGATATATGCAAGGAGGGCACAATATGATACAATGCCATATTGATAATGATTTTTACAAGTCAAAAACATTCATCATCATGCCACTGTCAACAGCTACACACTCAATGTCATTCATCAGCATCATGATCCTCATCACCCATGCCGGTGACACGTAAAAAGCACCATCCGAATGTGGCAGATGCCAGTGCCGCCTGACTGGCGTCCGTGTCGGTGACGCATAAAAGCACCGACCGATCGTGGCCGTTTGCCAGCCTGCTCTGGCCCCTGTGCCGGTGGCACGTAAAAAAACACCCATTACACTCACGGAGTGGTTGGCGTTAGGAAGGGCATCCAGCTGTAGAAACACTGCCAAATCAGACTAGAGCCTGGTGCAGCCTCCATGGCTTACCAGACCCCGGTCGAACCGTCCAACCCATGCTAGCATGGAAAACAGACGTTAAATGATGATGATGATGATGATGATCATCATCATCATCATCATCATTATCATTGTTTGCTTTCTTTCTTCCTTGCTGGCATGGGTTGGACAGTTTGGTAAGAGTTGGCCAGCCGGGGATCTGTGCCAAGCTCCAGTTGTCTTTTTTGGCATGGATGCCATGGCTGGATGCCCTTCCTAATACAAACCACTTTACAGAGAGTGCTGGGTGCTTGTCATGTGCCTGTGGCATGTGAAGGCATGTATGTGTGTGTGTGTGCTTCTGTATTTACATATCCTCATTAACACCAGAGCAGAAGTGGTGTCTTTTGTTTATGTTCTCCTCTAAGCAAAAGTCCTGTTGATATGTAGGAACCAATGGCACCAGATTAGGGTTGGTGAATGGAAGAACATCCAGCTGTAAAGTGTCTGCTTCAATATGTTCAGTCTGACCTGTGCTAGCAGAGAAAAAGGATGTTAAAAATTATGACAATTTTGGGTTTCCATCTACAGCATGAAAGAATATTTGGCTGAGAACCAATATTTGCAGTGATGATGATGTCATACTGGCTGTTGATGATGTTTCAGGCCAACAGGATGGAAGCTTCTTCACCAATGGGCTCCAAGCACTGCAACACCAATGGAAGAACGTTTGTAGACACAGTAAGGGGTGGGGTGGGGTGGGGGACTATGTTGAAGAATAAATCTTATTTGGTAACATTTCATGGGAACATCTTGGTCAGCCTAAGGGTTTTCAGCCAACCCTTGTAGCAAATACCTTTCATGGCAAGATTTTAGATTCTAAGAGGCTGTCATAGAAGGTACTTGTCTAAAGTGCTGTGCAGTATGATTGGACTCAAAATTATCTCTCTATATATAAAGCTGAAGTTGTCTGTGTGTGGCAGGTTTGGTAGCCTTCAACTAACACTATCTCCTCCGAGACCCTGTGGCGCAAGTTGACCAAAATTGAGAGTATGATAGAAGAAGGCTTGCTCTTCCTTCCGTTGAAGATAAAATTCAAATCAGACCATGTTAACACCAAAAATTATTTACATCAAAAAGGTGCTTTTTTTCTATGAAAATCCCTATTTTTTACGATTTTTTTACTGCTGTGTCGCGACTGGTTCAGTCTTTGAACTGGGTGGTAAATGGCATTACCAGAATGCAGGACATGCATTTCTGTGTTGCTATGCTTCATCAGCTGTAGGCAGCAGATTTGTCTTTCATAGCCCACCGACAACTGCTGTTCTTATATGTAAATAGCAAATAATAAATTTGCTGGTGTGTACAAAGCTTTGTCAAGCTGAAATTAATTAGACACGCTAAGCAGTGATGATTAAAATAAAGTGGTGTACATTTATATTTAACCAAGGGGGAAAAATTACCCTGCATGGAAAACAAGTGAGGGTTGGCAACAAGAACTGGCTGAGGCAGATTTTCTGTAGTCAAATGCCCATCTGACCTCAGAAAATCTGCCTCAGCGAATTCCATCTGACCCATGCAAGTATAAAACAGTTTGTGTATACACTACACTTTGATCTTAGCCAAAAGAAATCGAAATTGAACCAAATCCTATGACTGGCACCCGGCCATTGCCAGTGCTG
The DNA here is from genome assembly GCF_006345805.1 of Octopus sinensis. Classification (NCBI taxonomy): domain Eukaryota; kingdom Metazoa; phylum Mollusca; class Cephalopoda; order Octopoda; family Octopodidae; genus Octopus; species Octopus sinensis. The sequence goes on from NC_043024.1 coordinate 1,097,682, forward strand.
CTGGACTGACTCCTGTGCAGGTGGCAAGTAAAGAAACACCGTTTCAACCCTGTGTTTGAGGAGATCTATTGAGTCAAGTACATCAACATCAAAAATCAATGGAAATTGTAGTTGTGATCCCTGTGCTGGTGGCATGTAAAAAGCACCATCTGAACGTGGCCAATGCCAGCGCCGCCTTGATGGGCTTCTGTGCCGGTGGCACGTAAAAAGTACCAACCGATTGTGGCTTTTGCCAGCCTTGCCTGGCACGTAAAAAGCACCCACTACACTCACAGAGTGGTTGGTGTTAGGAAGGGCATCCAGCCATAGAAACACTGCCAGATCAGACTGGAGCCTGGTGCAGCCTCTTGGCTTCCCAGACCCTGGTCGAACCGTCCAACCCATGCTAGCATGGAAAACGGACGTTAAACGATGATGATAATGATGATGATGTATACTGAAATGTGTTAAAATCTTCTGCAGTGAATTCCATTCAGGCCATGCAGGTATGGGAAAGTGGAAGTCAAAATGGTAAAGAAAGAGAAAAGATCAATTTAGTGTGTGAAGTCTTTGGTAATTTGCTATTCAAAGGGTTAACCATCAACCTGTAATGTATTTCTAAAGTACAACCGAAACCCAGCCCCTTCCCCGTATATTTATGCCACTCCCATCTTCCCTAAGAAAACCAAAATCAATACAAGCTTGAGAAATAAAACAACTCAATGGAATTGATTTTGAAAAATATATTGTGTCTGTTTGAGAAATGGTGACTTGTAAGCATCAGAAATAATTCAAAGAAATCTCTTAGAACCTTTTAAATTCAGGGATTTTAGCAGTTGGAAATTTTTATATTTTTCCTGATTTAAAAAAAAAAAAAATTGTCATTTTTAAAAATCCGATTATTTCTTGTAATACATTGGAAAATACATTTATTTAACTTTTAGATAATTTTATATTTATTTTATTACTGCATGAATATTTTATTATGAAGTATGAAATTATATTGTTTTTGTGGAAAGAAGAAATAAAAGATTGAATTTACAAAATATTTCACTTCTTTCTAAGTTGTGGGTTGTTAGATCAAATCTACTTCAATGCTGGAATGGGTTGGACTATATATGTATACATAAATATATGAATATACTCTTTTTACTCTTTTACTTGTTTCAGTCATTTGACTGCGGCCATGCTGGAGCACCGCCTTTAATCGAGCAAGTCGACCCCGGGACTTATTCTTTTGTAAGCCCAGTACTTATTCTATCAGTTTCTTTTGCTGAACCGCTAAGTAACGGGGACATAAACACACCAGCATCGGTTGTCAAGCAATGCTAGGGGGACAAACACAGACACACAAACACACATATATACATATATATATATATATATATACGACGGGCTTCTTTCAGTTTCCGTCTACCAAATCCACTCACAAGGCTTTGGTCGGCCCAAGGCTGTAGTAGAAGACACTTTGCCCAAGATGCCACGCAGTGGGACTGAACTCGGAACCATGTGGTTGGTAAACAAGCTACTTACCACACAGCCTTTTTTTTGTGTATATGTGTGCGTGTATCAGCATGTGTGTATGTGGGTATATGTCTGGTAGATCTTTTAGTCAAACTGTCTGAAGTAAGAGAAGCAAATTGTGTGCGTGTATGTGTGTACATCAGTGTGTGAGCATGTGTGTGAATGTGTGCTTACGTGTTGCTGGCTGTAGCCTTAATGAGACTTCAATCCTAGAGCTTGTTCTTCCTCGCTTCTTCAGCAGGACATTATTTTGGCTAAGGAAACGGTAGAAATGAGATCATTAGAACATCATAAAAATTCTTGTCAGCTCCTCCACTCATGCCAGACACATCTTGTTTCGGCACCTGTCGTTGCCAACCAAACTTTCTTTTTTGTTTTTCGTTTCTATTTCCTTTTCTTTAAAATTATGTAATTAAGGAATTAGAAGTATAAACTTTTTCAGTCAGAAATCAAACTTCAAATATATGACCACCACCGCTGAAATTGCGGTGGAATGTCTTAGCTTTAGAGAAATAAGTATTTCGTCTGTCATTACATCTTGAGTTCAAATTCCGCCGAGGTCGACTTTGCTTTCATCCTTTCGGGGTCGATAAATTAAGTACCAGTTACGCACTGGGGTCGATGTAATCAACTTAATCCCTTTGTCTGTCCTTGTTTGTCCCATCTGTGTTTAGCCCTTGTGGGTAGTAAAGAAATAGGTATTATTTTAACAAGATACATCTTGTAATTGCTTGAGGAGACACATCTACACCCAAATCAAACGCTCCGTGTGCCACCCGCGAGGGATCAAAGTCAGGTGGGTCAAAACAGTTGCAGTGATCAATAAGCATTCTTGTATCTTCCATCTTCTGTCTCACTCATTAATCAAATATTATCATCATCCTCCTCTTCATCATCATAATCTAATGTCCGTTTTCCATGCTGGCATGGGTTGGACGGTTTGACTGGAAACTGGTAAGCCGGGGGGAGTGGAGGGGGCGGGGCTGCACCAGGTTCCAATCTGATTTGGCATCGTTTCTACGGCTGGATGCCTTTCCTAATGCCCACCACTCCTTTGAGTCACTGATATAGCTTCACACTTAACCACACACACACAAAAACACACACACAACACACACACACACACACACACAAACACACACACACACAAACACCACACACACAAACACACACACACAGGTAAAAGTCACATTTGAAATAAACAGAATTCAAGTGAAATTAAGTTGAAATGTCTAAAGATGTCAATAAAAGTACTCTTTTCTCTTTCTCTCTCTCTCTCTTTCTGTCTGTCACTCTCTCTCTCTCTCTCTCTCTCTCTCTCTCCTCTTCTCCATTGAACAGAACCAGCTTCCCACAGCAGACATTTACTTTAAACATATTGCAATGTGATTTTCACTTTAAACTCTTAATCTTAAGGTATCCATCCTCGCCCTCCCACACACACTCCTCTCCTTTGCTGCTGTTGTTGTTGTCTTTATTATTTTTATTATTTGTGGTGGTTGTGATGGTGATGTTAATGGTAGTGGCGATGATTGGGTGCAGGTGATGAGAGTAATGGTTGTGGGGGGTGGTATCTGGGTGTGATATTGGAGGTGGTGGTGGTGGTGGTGATAGTGATGATGGCAGAGGTGGTGGTGGTGGTGGTAGTGATGATGGCAGAGGTGGTGGTGGTAGTGGTGACAGCAACGGTGGTGGAGATGGTGTTGGTGTTGGTGATGATGATGATGATGATGGTGATGATGATACCAGGGGTAAGGATGGCAGTGGTAGTGTTGATGGTGGTGTTGGTGGTGGTGGTGGTGGTGTTGGTTGTGGTGTTAGTGTTTTCAATCTTGGTTGAACAAAGCAACACAACAAAACAACATTAAAAAAAAAAACATGGAAAGAACTAAAAATAAAAAAGAAACAAAAAGGAAAGGAAAAATACGAAGAAAAAACAACAAAAAAAACTACTTTCCTCCTTTCCTTCCTTCCTTCCTTCTTCCCTTTCTTTTCCTTCTTTCTCTCCTTCTTCTTTTTTCATTCATTTTCTTTCCTACTTTTCTTCTGGTTTTTTTCTTTACTTTTTTTCTTCTTTGTCTTTTTTTTTCTTTGTTTTTCTGGAATATCAAAATTTTATAACAATCTTCCTTAGTGATGTTGTTGTCGTTGGTGGTGGTGGTGTAGTGGGTGGGGGTTGGGGGTGCATCTGCAGGAATCGATATATTGACCAGTTCTCGAAAAACAGTGGAGCGGGGGGTGAGGGTGGTGGAGGAGCAGGCGGACGGGGTGAGGCTGGGGGGTGTGGCAAGAAGAGATTTTCCAAGTCAAAGGTGCTTTGCTGAGGTTATTGTTGGTATATGCTGCTCATCCTATTCACTCTCCTCCTCCATCATCATCATCATCATCCTCCTCTTCTTTATTATCATTACAGCTATTATTATTATTATCATTGTCTTCATCATCATCATCAACTTCCTCCTCCATCACCATCGTCATCGTTATCATCACCATCATCATTTTCATTATTATCCTTATTATTATTATTATCATTATTATTATTATTATTTATTTATTATCATTGTTGTTGTTATTATTATTATTATTATAATTATTATTATTATTATTATTATAATTATTATTATTATTATTAATTATTATTATTATTATAATTATTATTATAATTATTATTATTATTATTATTATTATTATAATTCTATTATTATTATTATTATTGTTATTATTATTATTATTATCATTATTGTTATTATTATTATTATTATCATTATCATTGTTATTATTATTATTATTACTAAAATATACTTTTGTTATATTTAGGGTAAAGTAAAAAATCGAAAAAAGCCCCCTCCCCCACACACACACTCTTCAACTGTATTACTACTACTACTACTACTACTACTACCACCACCGCCACCACCACTGTTACCACCACCACCACCACCACTACTGCTATTAAATATATTTTTGTTATATTTAGGGTAAAATCGAAAATAGAAAAAAGCAGACCCCCCCCTCCCCAACTCCCCTCCTCCTCAACAAAAAAAAAGAGAAGAAGAAGAAATCAATGCTGGTTATCCTACAGCCATAGTTCTGTGGCCCCCGACAAGACATGATTCTGCTCCTTATTTGAATATTGGAAATACTTGTTCTGCTGATAAAGAGGCAAAAATAATGTCTACAGGTTTTGCTTTTCTTTTGTTCTTCTTCTTCTTCTTCTGTTGTTGAGTTTCTTCAATAAATTTGCTGGGTTTTTTTTTTTTTTGCAAACTTTTGCATATTTCTTTGTCTGGAACTTCTGCCGCCTTCTGTCTGAAAGTCTGTCTGTCTGTCTGAACGCCTGTCTGTCTGTCTGTCTGAACGTCTGTCTGGCTGTCTGACTGTCTGTCTGTCTGTTTGAATGTCTGTCTGAACGTCTGTCTGTCTGTCTGAACGCCTGTCTGTCTGACTGTCTGTTTGGATGTCTGTCTGTCTGAACGTCTGTCTGAATGTCTGTCTCTCTGAACGTCTGTCTATCTGTCTGTCTGAACGTCTGTCTGTCTGCCTGCCTGCCTGAACGCCTGTCTGTCTGAACGTCTGTCTGTCTGTCTGGCCGTCTGACTGTCTGGATGTCTGTCCGTCTGAACGTCTGTCTGAATGTCTGTCTCTTTGAATGTCTGTCTGTCTGTCTGTCTGAACGCCTGTCTGTCTGTCTGAACATCTGTCTGTCTGAACGTCTGTCTGTCTGTCTGTCTGAACATCTGTCTGTCTGTCTGTCTGTCTGTCTGAACATCTGTCTGCACCTCTCTCTCTCTCTCTCTCTCTCCTCTCTCTCTCTCTCTCTCCATTGTGTCTTTTGTATCTTTCTGCTTCTCTCATTCGTTTGACTGCGGCCATGCTGGGGCACCACCTTGAGGAACTTATAGTCAATTTGTTTCTTTTTTCAGCCTAGTACTTATTCTGTCAGTCTCTTTTGCTGAACCTCTAAGTTATGGGGATGCAAAGTAGGCATTGTTCGCGCTTGTTATCCTTAATGCTAATCTCCGGCAGAAGGGGGGGGACTTGCTTCGTTTCTTCTCAGCCTCACCACATCTTTTTTGCTTTCGATGATTGTGTTTTGTTGGTTTGGGATTTTTTTTTTTTAATCGCAAAATATACAAAAAATATACAAAAAATATACAAAAAATATACAAAAAATATACAAAAATATACAAAAAATATACAAAAAATATACTATGCATGTGTGAGTGTGGAGGGAGGGAGAAAGAGAGGGAGAAAGAGAGGGAGAGAGAGAGAGAGAGATGTATATATCATTGTTTTTTGTAAATGTGTGTATATATATATATATATATATATATATGTATGTATATATACATGTATGTATATATGCTTATACATATGTATGTACATAAGTATATAGTTATATACATATGTATGTGTATATATATCTACTTATGTATATATGTATGTGTGAATGTATGTATGAATGTATATATATACACACATATGTATGTTCATATATGTATGTATTTATGTATTTATGTACATATGTATGTATATATTTATATGTGAATGTATATATGTATATATGGTTGTATTTATATATATATGTACACATATAAATCAAAGTATGTCTAATATGGATAAGTGTGGGATTATATGTTGGTGGAACCCCTCTATTAGGTCATTAACCCTCAACCATCTTGCAGTTCCATCTTACGATGCCTTCAGTTGATAATGGTGTGCGTTCTGCCAGATGGTAATGGTGTGTTTAAATGAAGCCAGCTGGCACTGTGCCCCCTTTGGATAACTGTCGGCATTGTTAATTTTAGAAGTAGCCAGTGATTGTCATTGCTGTTGTTGTTGTTATTGTTGTAGGCTGCTGGTTATACATGCACCAGCTTGTATGCAATCTTAGATGCACATAGAGTTGCACACATTGACACCAAGTCCTGGTGCAATTTTTGAAAAAAATATGTTTATGGTTTTATTTCTGTGTCTGATGAAATTAGTGCGAAGAGAACATTTAAAAGCCTGTTGCAGCTGTTTTGTCATTAACAATCAAAGACTTTATTGTAATTTATCTATCTGCCACTTGTTTCAGTTGTTAGACTATGGCCACGCTGGGGCAGCACCTTAAAGAAATTTTGTTCAAAGAATCTACTCCAGCCTCATGAATCAAAGCACAAATTTCTCAGATCCCTTCAGCATTCAGGTTCTTCTCTCAAAAGTGGTTTTTGTGTGGGATGATAAGAGCAGTACAATGGCTGTAGACCTCGTTAGCGCACCGGGTGAAATGCTTAGTGGTATTTCGTCTGTCGTTACGTTCTGAGTTCAAATTCCACCGAGGTCGACTTTGCCTTTCATCCTTTCGGGGTCGATAAATTAAGTACCAGTTTTGCACTGGGGTCAATGTAATCGACTTAATCCTTTTGTC